>NW_027412562.1:14834680-14976156 GCF_025532065.1 Leptinotarsa decemlineata
AAGTTCAGTGGACAGTGCGGAACAGAGCGATCTAAGACATTTGAATATCAGTTGAAGTTTAGTTTAAAGTTACTCCGACATAAAATTCACTACAGTTCCCAAGCCCGATTGGTTTGGGAAAACATTTTTTCCTACACTTTCCGTAGGTGTTTATAAACACACCTACGGGAGAGTGGGAAACTAAAACACAACTCCAGGGTCGGGCCCCGTAGCCAATGAGCCGGAGGCTTAACAGTCCCGCAAACCTCCAGTAAGACGATGAGTAAAATCAAATCCCGCCCCGATACCCCTGGAGACAGGAGCAGCAAGGAAAGATTTAATAAAGATAGCGAGTCATCTAGTAGCAGGAAGATCTCTCCAAAATTCGGAGAACTAGTAGAAATTTTCAGATTCTATAGCGGGTGTCCATAATATCCCACAAGAAAAAGAAGACTAATGAGGACAATCCACCTACAATAGCCATAGAGCCAGAAATGGAAAAGATGGAATGTGAAAACACCCCTACAAACTCCAGCCCTAACACTCATACGATAAATAGAAAGCTCCAGGAGGGAATGAACTCATTCCACACCATTCAGGAAGCAGAAGTCTCTGGTACCAACACCAAGGTATCAGAGCTTATTGAAAGACCCAGATCAGAAGAGGGTGAAGGTATCCGCCTGAACATCCTGGCCAAAACCGTAGACCAATTAAACGCTAATCAAATTCTCAAGTAGGACAATGCCAAAAAATTGATTAAGGCCAAGTCATAAGTATTATCCAAGATGGGAAAGTCCTCCTCTTAGAAAGAATGTATCTTCCATCGTAGAAAAAGAACAAATTCCCCGTAAGAGGAAAGGGAGGAGGATCAGGCAGAAGTCTGACTCCCCAACCCCTGACCCAGAGAAAGGGTTTGAAGGCAGAAGCCCTAGGCCTGGCAACGTCGTGATCAAGAACCTACAGGACGCACAGGCCAAGATAGACCTCATTAGAAAAAAGACCTTAGAGAATATTAATGAAAATATCAGCGTGTGGAATACACTGAAAAAAATAAGTTCGTCAGACAATAAAGCTAATATTGTTAAAGTAATAGTGGAGGGGAGAGAAATCACAGGGGACAGAGAAATGGCCAATGAGTTTAATACATTTTCTGTAAGCGTAGATAAAAAGTATGCGTCCAAATTAAAAAACCTCTGACGCCACCCCTTCATATATCTCCATCCCATGGAAAAATCCATTTTTCTTTATAAAACAAATATATCAAATTATCGGCCCATTTCACTTATACCAAATTTAGCGAAAATATTTGAGAAAATATTAAAAGCTAGACTAACGAGGTACTTGGAAAGACACAACATCTTATCTAACATGCAATTCGGATTCAGAGAGGGGAAATTCACTCAAGATGCTATTACTTTATTAACAAGTGAAATCTATGAAAATGTCTGCAAACAAAATCCCACATTGTGTGTGTTTTTGGATCTAGCAAAGGCGTTTAACACAGTTAGTCATCCTCAGTTGTTGGAAACTTTGCAGAACACAGAAATAAAAGGCACTGCAAATGACTTATTCAACAGCTACCTGAAGGGCTGTAAACAATATGTAAAAATAAATACAGGAAAAAGCCTTGAAGAAATTATTGAGTACGGAGTTCCACAGGGAACGGTCTTGGGTTCAATTTTATTCTCCATATATATAAACAATTTGTTCACTTTAAACTCATGTGGAAAAATAATAAGTTTTGCTGATGACACAGCTATCGTATGCCATGGGGAAAACTGGATCGAACTGAAAAAAATAGTTGAAAATGACCTCAAAAAAATAGTAACGTGGATTGATCATAAATTACTGACGGTGAACTAAAAGAAAACTACTTTTATATCTTTCGCCAATAGCAGGAGTGGTTTGCCAAACTTCGATAATCTAGTCATCGAAGATAACACAGGGGAAACAAGCCAGATAATGCTTTAGCCAATGTTTTAGTTAGGTGGGACGATTATGTCAACTCTATTACTGGCACATTGAGAAGCCTACTATTCCAATTTGAATATATTCAAACAATTGTTAATTTACCACAAATGAGAATCATTTATAGTACACTTGTAGAATCTAGGTTGAGGTATGGTATACTTGGTTGGGGTTGAGTTGCGAAAACCCATCTGAATAAAATGGAATCATTACAAAAAAAAGTTTATAAAAATAATCTACAAAAAAAATTCAACTCACCCTTCAGACGCACTATTCAAAGAGGCACTACTTCTCGTTATAAGGCAGCTCTACTTCATAGATGTTGTGTCATTCCAATTCAGACAAAGAAACAAGCAATTTGTAGATTACCGATATTCCACCAGGAATATCGGTGGAATCAATGGAATCAACAGCACAAAATTGTTTAGGACCAAAGTGAAAAACTATTTGCTTGGTTCAAATAGAATGAATTTTCGTAATTTGATTGATCCGAATAATAGTTGAGTTGAAAGAATATGTTTTTGTAGGAATATGTATTTTGTTAGGAAAAATATGTGGTTCAAGGGAATATCAAAATAATTTAATATTCTCAATAATTTTTTCATTGTATTCATCTCATCATACCTGATATGATATTATAATATATGGATATAGGATTGAAATTCTGAGATCTTAGGTATAAATTATAAATGGGACAAAAATTGATTTTTTATTCCTTTTTTTTTCTTTATTGAGATACTTTCACTATAATTTTTGAATAGAAACACTATGTATGTGTGTGTATGTATATGTATACATATATTCATACCTATAGATAAACCAAATTTTAGTTATATTAATGTATTACATAAGTTTTCGGTATATTAATACATATAGAGATCATAACATGGAATACTAGATAAATGAAACCCCACGCGCAATCTATGATTTTTGTGGGTAACTAGTTTATTCTACACCAACATTGTATGTAACTTTTGTAATATGTATTTGTATATTTCTTCAGTGTAAATAAACGTTATTATTATTTTTTTCACCGTAGTGTGCGCTGGTCAGGCCCTATCCCCCGAAGCCCCGATACATTCGAGAGGGCGCGCCAGCATTATCAACCAATGACCACTCCCCACACTGGGGTGAGTGATCATTTGGTCCGAGAATCATGTGCCCTGAGCAAGGGCACATTGCACATTATAACACTAAAACAAAGGTTGACGCTGCCCTCAAAAATGTTTCTTTACTTGCAATGAGACAAAGCCAGGTTGACGTCATCGAAAAACTGCTCATTCCTAAGGCGAAAGAGGAAATTAGAAGATCACAGGAAATGGCTGGGATCTTGAGGATGCTACACCACATGACCATGAACTACAGGACCAAGGATTACAGGACCGATAGAAGATGATTTTATTGTTTCCAGAAAGACAAGCAGAAGGCCGCAACCAACTAGCAGGCCTCGGGTAAAAATAACCAATAAATTCGGCTCATTAAGCGATAGGCAGAACCAAAGTGATATGGAGGTTGACACCCCGATTGAATCCAAGAGGAAGTGAAATGTAAGGCCGAAAGGAAGAAGTCCTTCTCCAATTGTCAAGGGCATAATACTCGTAAACAAAGAGGTCACGAAAGAGCTAAAAATCACGTTGGAGGAAGACTTCCCAGTGAAATATACCAGGAGGTCAACCCCCATATACACCAAATCCCGTAAGGACCATTACTCGATAGTAAACACTATTAAAGGTTCAAATGTAGAGTTCCACACATACACACTTCCTCCGGGTGTAGTAGTTAACCCCAAAAATTGAGAAAGAACCCAGAAAGACTCATAAACTGGACGTGGTAGCCGTTTATGGACTCAGAACGGATTGCCGTCCCCTATACATAGTTATCACAGACAAGAAGCTCACCCTGAGCCTTCTCAAACGCCCTGATGCAGTGTCACTGGTGCCAACGTTGAGACAACGCTACCAATAATTGTTATAGAAGTCCTAGGTGCCTGAAGTGTGCGAAAGGGCACCACACGAACCAACATCAAAAATCTAGAAAAGAACCGACACCGCCCCGAAAGTGGGTACCCGCACCTGCTTCGAAAGTCAATGTCTGAGTTACCAGGGCTGCTGCGAACAGCAGCAGCAGCAGCTGCGAACAGCAGCCCTGGTCCTCCGCTCCCCACCCTTTTACCAGTGGAAGGTGAGCGAACTTCAAATAGCGGAAGACCTTCGATTGGAACCCAACAGAGACTCCTGGAAGCAACCAATTGCTTCCGAAAGATCAGCGAGATGATCAATTTCGCGGAGTCATCAAGGCGACCAAAGATCTGTGCAAGCTGATAACGGACATGCATGCTGAATGTGAATGGAATTAAAAAAAAATACCCCAGTGTTGAATTTCATTAGTTCGGACTTTCATTGTCTAATATTATATAAAATGATTTGAAATCCTCAAAAAACAAATACAAATTGAAAATTAAAAAGAATAGCTGAAAATAACAATCATATTAAGCAAAAAAATCCTGGAATGGCTAATACCACGAAGAACGTTGGATTATATTCGACAGGCGTCAGTCGCAGTTGCACTGACGAGTGGCTAATGAGCCCGAAACCAGTCTGCAAGTGTGCCCGTTACAAAATTGAAGGTCCACTCTTTCAGTTGTATTGCCAATTGCATATGCAGGAAATTTTCTGTGAAGATTCCTACACTCACGACTATCGGATATAATCCAACGCCCTTCGTGGTATTAGCCAGGGGAGTAGTTATTTTCTGACAGGCGTCAGTCCATTCAACCCACTATGTAGGTATATCTGAGACTGGCTTGAACGTTTAAAGTTCATTTCTTTAGATTTGTTTACTGCCAGTCATCAAGCATAGCCCACTGACTAATAAGAAAATATTACCATCGAAATTTCAGGTGAGCCGAGTCAGTATCCCTGGAATGGTTTGTCGACTAGAGGTAATCCGATAATATAGAGACTGTACCACTACAGGAGCGCCGACTGGAGGGATTTCAGGCTATGAACGGATTAACCGCAAATAGTGGCAGCGATCACGAGACCACCGCTACAAGGATCACATGCTGAGATTTGCGGCGGAGGCCAATGAACGCTTCTTCGAGATTGCAGATCCTATTAGAGCGGTTTATTAACTACGATGAGGTTGTAGAAACTATCATGCGTCTGGGGAAAAGCAAAGCCCCAGGGCTTGATGGAATATCGCAAATATATTGTGCAGCTTGTGCATATTTCCAACGCTATCATCAGACATCATCATTATCCAAGTTGCCCAAAACATGGCCATCCAGAAAACCGGGAAAGCTAGATATTCGATTGATAGTTATTGACCAATGTCGCTGCTCAGTACGGTCGCGAAAGTTGTCGATGAAATTTTGCTGAATAGACTTCCTCGCTTGGAGGGAAGGATGAAACTTACCCAGGAAGAGAAATTCCAGTTCCGGCATTTACGAAACATGACCTAGCAATTGATCTGAGTTGTTCGCGGGATAAAGGAGTGTTTCCATCAGAGGAAGAATACAGTTATGGTGCTGCTGAACATTGAGAAAGCCTTTGACAAAATATGAACGGAAGGGTTTGTCGCCAAAATGTGGTTGACAGCCATGCCCTTTATTCGTGATTGGGATTCTTGAACCCTACTTGAGCAACCGAACTTTTCGGGTTAGAGTGGATCAAACCACTTCTGCACAATATCCAATTAAAACAGGTTTCCCGCAGTTGTCCCATAGGTATCCTGCCTATCACAGCACCAGTTCTCATTATACACGCATGACTTTCCTATGTTCTCACGAACGAATGAGGGTATATTTGCGGACGTTACCGCAATATACGCACACTCACTCTCGAGCGAGGTGGCTAAGCAGCAACTACAGATTCATCTCGACAGGATGGTCATGCCGTACTTTGACAGGAACAAAATTGAGATGATGAACACATCGAAAACTGAGCTCATCAACTTCGCGAATAAATTTATCAACGTAAATATCTTCGGGAAGTTGCAAATCAAAGGCAAAAACGTCGATGAGCAGAAAGGCACGCGATGTCTAGTTGTCATCATGGATAGACGCCTGAATTTCCAAGAACACTCGAGCCCGGCAATCCAACGAGCGGCTGCGGCGGTAAAACGCACGTATCTGCGGATTGCATGGAACTACAAGCACAGTATTGACAACAAGTTGCTCATTCACAAACAAGTAATGAGACCAGCTATGTTGTATGTCTGGTTCCTATTCTGCAGCCTCAAGAGAACTCCCCTAGGGAGATTCGAAATGATGCACAATAAGATGCTCCGTAGTTGCAGGAATAGTAACAGATAAATTTCACTGATTGATCTGTTAGATCTGGCGAGAAGGTAACTGATCATATCAGGAGGCTGTCTCAGAATTTCTTCAAGTTCTTTGTGTCAAAAAGCCCGCTGACGAGGGACCTCACAGCGCTTAAAAGCTACCATAATCAGCCACGTGAACACGGGCTGATATATGATTCATTGAATATCGCGGTGCGAATGCGATCGCACTTAGTTCATGAAAAAATTGAATGAGATTCTCCTTTTCTATAGCCATCCTCCTTTCTTCCCTCCCCTGACTCCCGCATGTGGGAGGGAAATCTATTCACATACGTAAATAGATTTCACTAGTATTATACGAAATAGAAAATAAATAGATTTTGATTTCGGTTATATCAACAGTGAAATAAAGTTGATTATTGTACAATGTTAAGTTAGGCTAGGTTAGGTCCAAAGTGAGTGGGTCGACTTTATTGTGCCTCACACCTATTCACACTCGGTCAAATAAACCCAGGTTCTCAACAAAGCCGATTAATTTGTATGATGAGTGCTCTATCAGGTCAGATGATAAGAGTACGGCTCTGCTGAACTCTAAAAACCTGATTGGTACAGTGTAGTCAATTATTACATTACATTGTAATGATTTCAGACTTGTAGGCCTTCTCATATTCTTTACTTTTTCAACAGTTTAATTTTTTTTTAATTTCTGTCTATTTTTTCAACAAAAATGGAACATTTTTTTGTTGATCGTCAAATTATTCTGTCTAGAATATTCAAAATGAGTTGCGTTGAATTTGCACATTCTTCATAGGTATATTCTCCACACATAATGTTATCAATGGAGACTACACCGTTTTCAATTGATAAGTAATCAAGTATTTTTTTTTTCTGATTGATTCGGCCGTTACTTGATGAAGATCCATAGTAATTTCAAAAACTACAGCTCAACGATTTGATCTCCACAAACATTATTTGAAAAATATGTCACAACATGTTTCGCTAAGACATTAGCTTTTTCAAGTGATCACAAATCACTTGAAAAAGCTAATCAAGTATTTTTTGCATGATAAATTGAAACTTAGCGCTTGAATTTTTCCACCCAAAAGGTAACCTCGTGAATTCATAGTGCCTGTCCTTCTTTAGTAACAAAAGCTTTAAACTTCCTGGTATCTTCAGAAATTATTATATTCCAAAATCCATCTCTCAAATCACAACCGCCAAATGTTTCAATAATTTCATCAGTTCTTGGAAATGGAAACTGGTCTAATACTGTTTCATCGTTGGTTTTTCTGTAGTCTATATAGAACCTGAATGTTCCATCGTTCTTTGTAGTCAATACACAAGGTGAAGCGTATGGTGAATTAGATTTAACTATATCATTTTCTAACAATCCTTTTATTTCTTATGTTTCGTGGATTTGGCTTCAAATCAAAATGAACCTCAAATCGTTATATTTTTTTTATCCGAAAAATCAACTATAGAAGGGAAATTATTCAAAATATAGTCCTCTTCTATTCTTTTACTTTCATTTGGTGAATTTCATCTCGAAATGTGCAATACTTGTATGGTATGTTTACCAATTATTAACTCAAAAGGTAAATTATTGACTACTGCATGAAAAATTTCCAAATAATTTCCGTCAACTTCTAATTTTGCCTTTGATTTTAACATGCACTTTGTGACTCCTCCTGAATTTATGATGGATAGGTTGACATCCATTTTTGAAAAATTCCATTTGCGTACTAGCCTCTCATTCTATCAAATCTATATTATATCCTGTATCAAATAAAGCTTTTACTTCAAAATTATTCAATCGAACTGTTTCACAGTTTCCTTCAAATTCTCTTGAAAAAATAGAATAATAGGTATAAATTTCTAATGCATTCATTTGTTCTTGTAAATCAAAATAATTATTATAATAATACAATTGGTTCAGAAGATAAATATCTTCCTTTATATTTATTTTCTGAATTCTTCCAACTTTCATTCCCTGTTGTTCATTCCCTTGGCGTTGCTTCTCATTTATATCGTTCTACATTTTGCTTGCTTTGGGTTTATTTTTGTAATTTCTTTTATCAAAATTCAAATTTTTCAACACTTCAATCAAATCTTCATTACCATTCATGATTTCATTTCCCAATTGATTTATCTTCCAATTCATTTGGTGAGGTTCCCGAAAAAAGATTTCTGATCCATTCCACTTTTGTATAATCTTGAGAGAAATACTTCTTAAAGCTTTTTTGAAGGCCTTCCAAATGAACAATGATATCTGCAACCACAGCTGGCATTGGAGATATTTAATTTTCTTCAAAAAATGATGATAGAGTGGGGAATGCAGATGGATTCCCTTCCTGTATTTGTGAACAAACCAGGACCAACTTTCTCTTGAAGGATTTTATTTTGTCACTGGCTGTAAAGGCTATTGAGTCCCAAGTTCAGTGTGTTGAGTTTGTCAAAAATATCGGCTAGGTAAGCCAATCTTGACAACCATTCTTCATCAGCAAACAATTTTTTATGTCATGATAACCACCTCACTTCTGTATGCAGGAGTAAAGTTTTGAACTTGCACATCTTCACACGTCAAGGCGAATAACCTTGTGTTTAGAGCCCTAGCCTTTATGAAATTAATAACTTTCACAGCATCTAATAGAACGGAGTTAGGATTTTTCGGCATACCTTTAGCAGCTAATGCTACTCGATGGATGACACAATGCGTACTTTTGCATTCAGGAGCAACTACCTTCATTTTTGCTGCTAGCCCTGTCAATTTTCCTGACATAGCTTTTGCCCCATCTATACACAAACCAATACACTTGGACCAGGGAATGCTTACTTTGAGCACATATTCATTAATTACCTTAAAAATGAGTTCTGCTGTGGTATTTGATTCAAGTGGTTTGCAGAAAAAAAACTCTTCTATCACTCCTTCATTATAATCAAATCTTACAAAAACAAGTAGCTGCGCCATGTTTGTAACATCAGTGCTTTCGTCAACTTGAAGTGCAAAATAAATGCATTCTTGGAGTTTTGAAGCCTGTTATCCTTCAATATTATTAGACATATCGTCAATTCGTCTTTTTACTGTGTTATTTGACAGTGGTATTTTTCTAATTTCTTTGGCTGCCTTGTCTCTTAACACGGCTTGAACCATATCCAAAGTGGCCGGCAGTAAAAGCGTCTCACCTATTGTGTAAGGCTTTCCATCTTTTGCAATTCTTAAACTAGCAAGGCATGACGCCTTTATCAAGTTAGTATCAGTATTGATAAACTTCGTCAAACATTGGGTTTCTTTCTTTAAAAAATTAGATTTTCTTTTAAAAAATTCAATGGGCTTACCAATCAAATCAGGGTGTTTAGTATTTTGGTGTCGCATCAGTAAAGAAGGCTTCATGGATTGGTTCGAAAGTGTTTCAAGACAAACAAACACATTGAGGAATAGGAATGTCACTGGTTTCAGTCACTGGCTTCACTATAAAACCGTGCTGTAAGTAGCCTTCATCGTATTTAGGATTTGCCGGTAATTTAGGTTTTTTAGCACAATCCTTTGAAGTCGAAGAGGACGTCAGAAATCGTTTCATAGTTCAGTTTTCTTATACGAAATTAGAATCAATAATTACAACACCCACAACGAACCTGTGAAAGTAAAAGACAATCCTTTTAAATACCCACAGGTAAAAAATAAACACCCTTTGTTTACCAATTATACTATCTGTAGATTCGTTGGTAAAATTCCTAAAGTGTTTTATTGTTTTATTACCTAGGAATTATAAATTCCAATGTAATAGAAAAACAAAAATGTCAGAGCGTTCACTGGGTTATGGGTATTTCGTTTTTCTAGCGACGCGTGAGCTGAGTCATGTTTGCTATTAACAGTATGTTACTCACATCACTCACGCGTACCACCTGAAACGTTCCCGCGTACCACTTGTGGTACGCGTACTACCGGTTGGAAACCCCTGTCCTAAGCTTCAAACTCCATATACAGCTCTATATATAGCAAATGTACTCAAAGTACTGGTTATTTCCCAATTTTGTTGTATATATTCACTATGGAATTACGTATTATATCCAATCACATAACATAATTAAATCTTACAGTAAAACCATAACCATACGTAAGTATTTGCGCATCTGACTGAATCACCATCACCGATACTACTGCGTTTATTCTGTGAACTGCAATAATTTTCTGATGAAAATCAAATTATTCAGTGACTTTTCTGCACGACCTAGCTTTTGAAAAAATTTTTAAATCAATATCTATGCTCTTTTTCCGGAATATTCTATATATGCAAAACATTGATAAAATTTGTCTGTTGTAGTTGTCTCAAATTTTTAGTGGCGCTAAAGATTCATATTGACCGGCATCAACTTGCAGTATTGAGTGAACTGATTGGTTCAAAATTTGATTGGTTTTTTTACTGTGGATATTGTTGTAAATCATGCCCTAAATAAAAGAACGCCGGCCGCCGCTGATCGTCATAAATCAATTGTGACTTCCTTCATTCCATCCGCGGACGCTCTAGACATGGCGAGAATATAATGCTGCCAGCTTCGATATGGAATTCCGGCGAACTTCCTACCGCCTCTGATTGCCAAAGTATTGATTGTATTGTATTGTAAACGCGACCCACTCGCCTATTGAATCAAGTTTCACGGACAGTGAGGTACAGGGCGATCTAGTTAGACGATAGACATTTAGTTGAAGTGTTCAGTTGTATTGAAAGTGAAATAAAGTTCAGTTTAATTATTGTACAGTGTAGTCATTCATTAGTTAACCTAGGAGGAAAACGTAACAATATTTTTAACTTTCACAACAACTCGATCACCAACTCGGGCACTGCGACCGTTACAACATCGCCTTTGATAATGTATACCTCAGTTCCAGACGAAACTTCAGGCATAAAAACGAGCAGCCACGACTGAAGAAACCGGAAAACAGCTTTCACACAGTTATCTTTGGTCGTGATTGATTGATTGATGTATTAAAAGTTTGTCTAGATTATTTGATGATTTCCCCACATTGATCAGATTTACTATTGTAGATACTTAATACACAAATTTGATTGTAAGGTCCATTTCAACAGAATTTTTTTTATTATATTATTATGAAATGAATTACTCATAGAAAATTAAATTTATCAGGAGTTGTTCACCATGTGGCGAAGACTATTATCAAATTGAATGAAAAAATATAATTTTGCCTTGAAAAGTTTATTCAGTTCTAGTATATAAAAATACAAAAATAAATTATGGTGGTAAAACACATATTCAACAATATTTTCAATTTTTACATCAAAAGATTTTGATAAAAAAAACGCATTACATGCAATATTCCAAGTTTACAGGGCAAGTTATAATATGTAATTAAATTTTAAGGAAACATACTCTATTTTCTGACCCAGAAATATTAACAAAACCAAGTTTGGCACAAAAATTTCATGAAACTAACCCTAAATGAGATTCTACAAAAATTCAATGGATATAAACAAATCTTATCATTAAAAAAATAGGCTCCATTACATAATAATATGGCTTCAATAATAATAATTGTACTACTGAGTATATCTAAAAGGAATATATTAATACTGGCTCTATAAGGCACTATACAAGTCAAGAAAACATCAAAAATCAAACATAATATATGAAAAAATTTGGCGTTTTGAAATAACCTATGGCAAACTGTTTGCCCATTTCTGTTGGAGAGCTGAAAGCGATATCAGAATTCTTAAGTGCATAGCCCATTATGAAGTTGTTTTTGAGAGCATTCATCAAATTTGTGGCTATTCCTTGTTTACGATGATTGAGAGCAACCCAAATTCTTGATATCCCACATTTTATAGGGTGCGTTTTTTCAGAGCAAAGATCTACTTCGTTTGCTCCTGAAGACAGCATCTGATGTCCCTCGTCTTTAGCGATGGCTACAAGACACCCTACTATGGATTTGTTTTTAATATACATGAAGACCTGTAAAAAAAAATATGAACACCAAAATATTCTGTCACTGACGTTCAAGGATCTTTTAGGAGTCATTGAAAGCACTTTTAATAATTCATGTAATTCAACTTAATTACTTTAATTATAAATGGGCTGACCCTTTACTTGATATAATCCATGATAATAATTACACAATTTTCACAAAAATATTTATTCCTAGACACGTTTTAGTAACACCATAGCTTTCTGTGTCGTGTTTTTATAGTAATTGCAATCATGAATATTACTACCTGCCAAGTTTCTACATGATAAATTCTTCATCTGGACTATTTGCCTATCTAGCCAATTCCATAATTACAAACTAAATTCAATAGAGGGGAACAATTCAAATATATTTGATTATTGAGCAGTAACCCCAAATGTTTACTTTTATTGATTTATAAACATTCTAAAATGAGTTTTGAACCTTTCTCTTCCAAATGCAATATGTCATAATTGTGATTGAACTCGTGCCCCTCTGTCAAAAGATGATTCGCAAATGTTAAATTGGTCTTTACATTCAAAAAACTACTTCTATGCTATTTTATTCTTTTGGAAAAAGTTACTTTGGTTTATTCGATATAAAATTTTCAACAAGAACCACAAATCAACTTGTATACTCCCGATCTATCCGACACTGGAGTTTCATGTTTATTGTTTTTAATGACATTTCAATTGAGTTAGAAGTTGTACATAAAATAAGATACTTATGATGCACTGTTTGGAACCTTTGGTGTAGTAATGAATATTACTTGAGTTTTTCCCAACACCTCGACATGTGTTTCGATCACCAAGTGATCATCTTCCTCTTGAAGATTAAACTAGAAACTTCGTGAAGCTAACGCTATTTATGCTATACAGATATACCATTCAGATAAACCATACAGGTCTACCACACATACAGGTACACCACACCTAAATTAATTTTACAATTTACCTTATCTAATATTTTACAATGTCCTTATGTAATGTTTAAATGTTATAGCTATATATAAAACAATTTTCAGCTATATAAAAAAACAGCACGTTTGTGCTGTCTACAGTGATGTGAACTGTCAGGACGTGATGAAAAATATTATGGACAGACAAAAAAATCTATGAAAGTAAGATATAAGGAACACATAGCACGAGGTGTTAAAAATGACGATTTGGTGTTGGGAAAAATTCCAGTAATATTCATAATTTATGATCAGTAGTTTGGGAAAAGGACCCAAAGATATCAATATTAGGGTGGTCACAAGGTATAAGGTGAAAAAATATTTTCGTCTTAATGCTGGCGGGATTCCCCTTATATATACTATTTATCTAGAAAATAATAACTGGAGAGTTTTAACTCGATTAGATAATGTTAACCCGTGCATTATCGAGATTAAATTTGAAAAAACCATTTTCATCTAAAAATCGCCGTTTTTCCTTCATCAAATGAAAACTATTTGTCTTAGAAATTTGATTCTTGTTTTGTTTCATAAGGAATGTTGCTATCTTCCTAATCACTGTTTTGTTAAAACGTTCATATTTGAAGATATATATTATTGCCCAAAACCGGACGTGATCCGAATACTCAAAGTCGCTATTTTTAGAAAATAAATGGAAAATGTTAAGGAAGATACTTAATTTATTTACTTTTTCAATTTTTTGTTTCCTTTGAATATTATGCATTATTAAACAATATGTGATTGAACATAAAATAAATTTTTTTTCAAATTTATAAATGTTTTTACAAGTTGCAATTTGTATATAAAAAATATAACCCCTTCAATTCATATTTTGTAACAAATCCGACCTTAAAAGGTCGGATTTGTTACAAAAGAGCTATTCCTCAAGCAAAAGCTGTTGAATAGTGGGGGCAGTTGAGAAAATCCAGGCAATATGTAGATAAAAATTTTAGAACAATCAAAAATCCAACAGCCAAGGGATGATTACAAAGAATTTAGTGAACTTTTGGTAATAGTTTTAGGACGTACTCCCCCAAAAGACACTTTTTTCAAAGTACCTGGTGCCATTTATCACGCTAGATGGATGGCAAAGGCCATTCATTGAATCAAAATACATTTTTTCAGAGATCAATTCACATTAACAAATTAGAAAAAAAAAGTTATCCGTGATATCTGTTTATTTTTAATAAACATTCATGTAAAAGCGTGTTTCAACGCCCTCAAACCCGCTTTGGCCCCCCAACCAATAACCACAATATTTTAAATATCCTGAAAAATATTAAGTCTAAAATCATAAATCATGAAAATTATGGTAACAACTGGTGCAATTGGTGGTGTGCATGACTTACATCTCTCTCCAAAATAGTTAATCAAAATCATTGTTCCGGAATCATAATAAATTGTGTGAAAAGTGAAAGCAATCTGATAAGGTTGATATCTTCTGGAATACCATATTATATGTGAGTCAAACACTGAATATTAATAGTTTGTTGTCTTCACTGTTTATGAATTGCAAACTGTCACTGATAAGAGATTCGGCTAGAGTACTGCTCCGGCTGCGGTGAATAGAGGAGTAAAAATAATGGATAATACGATACTCAAGCAAATATTGGAAGAAATTAGAAATAGTAAAATAGAATTGAAAAATAGCATCGAAGCTAGTGAAACTAATATTTTATCGAAAGTTGAGGACCTGAATTTTAAGATAAACTCCTTGAGAAAGGCAGGAAGGAAAAATTTGTAAAACTGGAAAGAAACGAAAAACAGAACGATATTATTGTTTTTGGATGGGTTGCTCCAAACGAGAATATAACTTCAGAATTTATTTGCACTCAGCTCAATAGCACGTTGAATGTAGTTGTAAAAGAATGAGATATAAAAAATGTTTACTGCCTTGGAAAAACTATAAATCGACCAGTAAAAATAGAATTCGTATCATATCTGAAAAAAACGAAATTTTGAAAAACTGTGATAAGTTGAAAGGAAGCGGTATAACAGTATATCATGATCTAACGGAGCAACAACGCTGCGAATATCAAATTTTACGGAAATCTCTAATTAAAGATAGGCAGCAAAATAAACACTGTTACATCAAAGGTAATAAACTCGTTGTAGAAAATAAAGAATTTTCCTTGGAAGAGCTATAGAAATAGAAAACCAGGTAGACAAGAAAGCAACTAGTACTGAATCCTCTACGATAAGGAATCAAGAAAATCCAGAATAATTATATCCGAAAAACGCCCTAGAGAATCAATCAACCAGTCTAGTAGAACACCTGTCAAAGTCTAGTGGAGCATCAAAAAAACATCGAATCCAGAAAACCCAACTATTGAGAAGCTCACCAGATCGAGAACTAATTACCAAAAATAACGGACGTCCTTTCCCAATAATTCAAAATTTACAGTTTCACCAACTTCACGTTCAGGCTAAAATATTTTATATGAATCACGCCAAAATATTTTAAATGAATCACAAGTTTCAAACTATGAACATTATTTTATTATTTTATTTGTAGTAATCCAGGATCCATAATTCTAGAGATAGCGAAACCAATTTAGTAATCTTTATATTAAATTCATTTGTGCTGTTTTTTTAATGGATCCATATATCAGAGATTTCGAGGTAACTAAAGTTGACACCTTTACTTTAGATACAATATTTCAAATTCTGAAGATCAATGAAGAATCACATAACTTCAAACTAATACACAATAATATTAGAAGTATCGCAAAAAAATTCGATGAATTTAAAATTTTTCTTTCACAATTTCAAATTGAATATGATTACAAATATTTACTGAGAGAAGAAAAATTACTGATTCAGTTTACCAGGATACAAGATGCTTTATAACGAAGGAAATTTGAACCAAAATGACGGTACAGTTGTTTACTTGAAAACTGATTTTTACAAAAATCACGAGTTGATAAATTTCAACGGCTCTAATATATTAAAATTGGAGGTTGAATTTTACAAAACTCAAATAGATATTCATTCATTCTGTAGATCTCCATCAACGTGCATTGACTTATTCAATCAGAACTTGCAAAATTATTTTGAAAACCAAACTACAAACAACAAAAAATACAGTCTATTTGTTGGAGATATTAATATTGATATTATGAACGAGCAAGACGATAAAGTAAATGATTATCTAACAGTGATGGTGGAATACGGATACACATCTCTAATTAATTGACCAACACGCCTAAATTCTTGTATTGACCGTATTTTTATAAAAACTCATATCCAGAATCTTGAAAATGTAATTCCTATAATAAATCATACAAATATTACTGATCACTCAACAATAATTCTTCAAATATTCAGTGGGAGTGGAAAAGTTGAAAGAAAGTTCATGAATAATGATGAAGGAGATATGATAGATGATGTAGGTGAAATAGTAGAAATATTCAACAAAACTTATATTGACACAGGAAAAAACCTCACGAAAAAAATCAAAATAACAGCTCAATTCAGTTTCACGGAACACGTAAACAAAGATTCAAGTTTTCTCTATCCGGCTATTCCAACAGAAGTCTGGAATATTATAAGAGGCCTCAAAAACAAGAAAGCACCAGGAATAGATAACCTAAAAAGTGAAACTTTCAAACTAGCGGCTGAGTTTATAGCAGGACCGATATCCCACATATTTAATAGAGCGGTAGAAATCGGCTACTTTCCATTGTGCTTAAAAACTTCCATAGTTACTCCTGTTTTCAAGAGTGGATGTAGAGATGAGGTAGTTAACTATAGACCAGTATCTTGTAATATCAAATCTCAGTAAAATTCTAGAAAAAATGATCAAAGTAAGGCTAGACTCATTTATACAAAAACATATGATATTATCTGACTCACAGTTTGGTTTTCGGACAGGAAAATTCACCTAAAATGCGATATTACAGCTCACTTATTACGTTTACGAAGCATTTGATAGAGGCAAAGTTTTGCAGACGATACTGTTATTCTTTACTCTGAGCAATCTTGGTCTGAGGTCAAAGACATGGCAGAGAAAAATCTAGAAAAAATCAAAGATTGGTTCGACCATAAACATCTTTCATTGAACTTCAGTAAAACCTATTACTTGCCATTTTCTAATAATAGAGCTACACTTCCTCAATTCAATCAAATAACTATCCGAAACTCCTTCAAGATATCCCCAGATGCCCATATAAAGTATTTAGGGGTTCTCATAGATCCTCACCTAAGATGGGACTTTCATATCAAGCACATTGTAAATAAGTTGCGATGTATATTATACACGTTTCGTCAACTGAAAGATATACTTAACATTGAATAAAAAAAATAATTTACTTCAGTTTGGTTCAAAGCCATTTGATATACTGCATAATAGGATGGGGTGGGGTATCCAAATCACATCTTCGCCCACTGGAAGTCATTCAAAGAAAATTTTTGAAACTGGTGTTGAATAAACCGCCTCGTTATCCCAGTGATATGCTATATAAACAATCAGGAGTATTTGATCCTAGACAGCTGTTGTACAAGTCACTCGTATTGAATCAATATAAGGAGAAAGAAACATTGTGTAGGCCACGCCATAACTACGCCACTCGAAATAAAAACAGGTACATAGCACCATTTGCACACAAGTCAATAGGGCAAAGATCTTACCTTTTTTTTGGGCCCCATTGTGTATAATTCTTTACGAAAAAATATTCAAACTCTTGGGTATTATAGTCGATTGAAACATTCATTAAATGAATACATACCTCGCACAAGAATTAGCCAAATATTTGACCAGAGTAATTAGATGTCCATTTCATACAATTCTGATATAAAAATTGGTATAATGATCAATCAGAACAATTGGGTATAAATCTGAAAATCAACAAGTCAATTATAGTTCCGCTGAGACTTTTCATTAATCATTGATGAAACTGCATGTATTCATTATGCATTGCATTTTATTTTATTCCACCACAGTTCATTTATATATAATTTTGCAATTACTTTGTTTTGTTTTATTCTCCAATAATTTCATTCTGTACATTATATACATTTTAGATTAAGCTTTTGATATATGTGAATATATGTACCTATATCTGTATATATGTATATTCCTTATTACACCACATACACGTAACATATGTTGCTTCCGTGGATTGTACGATATTTATTTGCGATGTATTTCTCTTCTACTTGTCTTGTATGTGAGCAAATAAATATATTATTATTATTATTATTATTACCTGTGGTACCTCGATTCTGAACAAGTTGCATTTTCTTCTTTCGATGAAAAAATGTAGAAAAAAAAATTTAAACAAAGATTGCTGTAAAAAGTCTACAATTAATTCTGATTGAAGAAAAAACATGTGATGAAGGGATGTGATATGTGAAGATAATTTATTGGACAAAAATATTTTTTGTTTCTCACGAAACTGTAAATTTTTTCAAATGATTTTAAATTGATACAGAATATTTAAATAAGGATCCTTAATATTTGTTGTGAAAATGCACATTATTTAAAAGCAAAAAAAAAGTAGTGAACGGTTTCAAGGTTCTCAATGACACAGCTGAAAGAGGGGTAAAATTAATCCATAAGACGAAGAATTACGAGGTTGTTTCGGAATGTCGAATAAAATTTCCTGGCTTTTCAAGAGCCGCGTTATCTAAGCCATTACCATCTTAAACTGATAATTAATTGTAAATATCACTCCAGAAAGGAATTCCATATCATAGGTGAGATTCTATGAGAGAGTGATATGTAACTTTGGCAACAGCTGATCCTAACTCACAAGATGTCAGCCTCACAGCGTATGACCCAGGGGAAAACTTTGATTTGAGACCCCTGATTAGTCTTCAAATTTCAAATCACTGTTAATAATTAGTTGATGTTATGTTAATTTGGTTGATGGTTTATTCATAACAAAGATATGAACTTGTAAATAGCTAATGGAACATTTGAAGCAAATCAACATATATACATATTATACAGCCGTAATATCCAGTCATCGGAGATATTAACTCAGGATGTATAAACCTCTGATGAAGCTAGCTACAAAAATCCACGGTCTTCAAACCAGCAAATAGTGATACTGAAAACCTCGGCCGCGAAAGCCTTAACCATTTTGACATGATAACATAATAGAAGACTTAAGATATTGAAATTTTGAGAATGAATATGGATTTGAATTTGAGCCTGTTAATAATTGCAGATATAACATCAACAACACATGACATCAGAATTGAATACCGAGGTGTAAAAGAATAATATACTTCAATGTTACCAAATCCATTTGAAGATATTTTTACTGTGAGTACATATTTTATTTTGCATTGTGATATGTTTGTGGTGATTAGTTGAATAATTGGAACTATAGTAAAACCAATAATGATTGAGAGTAAAGCGCGTTGTAATATCTAAATTTTACGTTACCAGTTTATAGTAGAATCAAAATATAGTAAGCAGTAGAGTTGTAGGTTGTGGCAAATTATAGATAATACACAATACGAGTACGATTGAAAGGTATTATTTATGACAAAAATCAGTAATGAGCTTGTAATGAGTAATACTTATACATTTCCTGATTACTGATCAGTTCAAATTCATTATTTTCTGTATAGTGTTAGATATTTATTACAACTAGTGGCAACGCTGTACGCAACGATATTTCTGTCTTTGTCACTTTACCGTAACTTCCATTTCATCGTTGCAGTCCTCACTGATGTACTTGCAGCCATGAGCGTATCATTGGTTTGTGAATTATACAGCGTGAATTGTACGTTTTACAGTTAAGTTAGTCAGCAATCGACGTGTTGTGATAACAATTGGTGAAAATAATAGTGCTAATAAGTGTTTAAGCGTTACATAATTATATTTCTACACCGTTCTCAAACTACTCAAAAAATGGGAAACATGGTCGGGCCTTCCACGTCGAAAAAAGTAAAACGGTCGGAGTCTCGGTCAGTAAGAGAAAAACAAATTGTACTGCGAGTATTTCACTGTCTTGAAAGAGATCATCAGTCACCAAAAGATGACTTTGTGCATATGTGCTGTAATTCTACGTGTGTACCTCCGAATAACCAACCGGGCATTTCTACATCATTAAGTTCCACAATTACAAAAGATAAATTAGTTGATATGTGCTCTGATTATACCGGTGTACCAAAATCATCGATTTACAAAATACTAAGAGAAGCAGAAATTCATGGGGACGTACAAACGCCAAAAACTAGTAGCGAACGAAAAAAAATCACAGTTGATGAAGAAGCCAAAACCAGTATACGCAGAACTATTCACAGTTTCTTTTTCAGAAATGAGCTGCCCACACAACAAACAGTTCTGGAGGCACTTAGCTATCATGAATTTGTCCCAAAAATGGGTAAAGAAACTTTTAAGAAACTTGTACACGAAATGAAATTTACGTACAGAAAAGTTGACAAGAAAAGCATTCTCATTGAACGTCAAGAAATAATAGCATGGAGAAGAAACTATCTAAGAAAAATTGACGAATTTCGGAAGCTCAAAAAAAATTGTACTTCATGGACGAGACATGGGTTAACCAAGGACATACGGTCAAAAAAGTATGACAGGATGGTAATATAACAAGTGCACGACAAGCCTTTATTGAAGGTTTGTCAGTTGGGTTAAAACAGCCATCTGGAAAAGGTAGTCGTCTGATAGTTACGCATATAGGAAGCGACAGTGGATTTTTACCAAATGATGAATTAATATTTAAATCTAAGAAAACAGGCGACTATCATGAAGAGATGAATGCGGAGGTGTTTGAAAAATGGTTTGAAGGCATCATTCAACTTGTGGGTCTGTCATCGTCATGGACAATGCCCCATACCATAGTCGACATTTAGAACCATTACCGAAACAATCATGGAAAAAAGCAGCAATTCAAGAATGGTTAATTAATAAGAACATCCAATATAACAAAGATAGTTTAAAGGCAGAACTACTTCAGCTAACAAAATTACACACAGACAAATATAAAAAATTTGCAATGGATGAAATGGCGTTAAGTCGTGGAATTATAGTTTTAAGGTTACCACCATACCACTGCGAATTAAACCCAATAGAATTAATCTGGGCGCAAGTAAAAGGATATGTGGCACGAGAAAACAGAACATTTAAATTAGTGGACGTGCAACATCACCTACAAGAAGCTATTCGAACTGTTTCTGCAGAAGACTGGAAGAAATGCATGCAGCATGTTTTAAAAGAGGAGCAAAAAATGTGGGACGTAGACAACCGTATTGAACACAATATTGAACCAATCATAATTCACTTTGATGATAGCGGTAGCAACAGTGACGAATCTGAGGTTGAAGATTAGACGAAAATTTGTACATTTACATTTATATTATATTCTATTATCAAAAATTTGTAATTTGTATTTTCTAGTACCCCTGACGATGAGTTTATATATATATATATATATATATATATATATATATATATATATATATATATATATATATATATATATATATATATATATATATATATATATATATATTGTGTCTTTTATTAATATTGTTAATTTATTTGGTACCTACTATAATTACCACGATTATTACTCCGTTTTCATAAGGCCCACCTAATGACTACAACAATTAGGTAAATTACGATATTGCAAAGTTTTAATGAAATAAATAAAGAATGTGTATGAATATTTTAACTAATAGTACTAAGAATTTTTCTTTCATTCTTAACCACTCAAAAATTAATAAGCACGCCCCCGATTTGCTGTCAACTGGGCTTACTTCTACTCTCAATCATTATTGGTTTTAGTATAATTATAGTCAATTATCCAAAAGAAATAGTCAAATCAACAAATTTCTTAGTAAATTTAGTGAAAAGATTGTTTATTTTCAGTCAAGAATATCTTCCCAAAATTAATAGAGGGAAATTTTTTTCAACAGTTACAAATACCCGAATGGGTTTCGTTAAAAAATTATAAAAATGTCTGACAGTGGGGTTCTTATTAGAATTGTCGAATCGGAATGTAAGTAGATAGATCATGAAGAAATATTTTTTCAGCTGTAAGACAAATGGAACTAATTTAAAAGAGAACTCTCTCTTTTTTTGGTATTTTGAACACCATCAAATATTTACTAATATATATACAATTCTGAGCCAAAATCTGTCAATCTGGCTCCATCTTCAGGGTGGAAAAAACAAACAAATGTCCCAGTCGAGAAAGTTTGAAAATGAAATGAATCAGAAACATTAAGTTTCAAAGCATTCATATTTCCGTTTACCTATGTTGGAATAGATTTTTTGGCCCAATATATGTTTGAATTGGTCGTCAGACCAATTGGAGATTGCTGCTTCACTTGACACGAGTTCAACAATTCTTACTATCAACGATTGATTTCTTGCCGTGGACAACCTAAACAATTTATCACAGAAAATGGAACAAATTTCGTTGGAGCGGAAAGAGAACTCAAATAAGCTGCTAGTACGTTGGATTTTAGGAAATTGTCTGATGAAGAATTGTGTGGAAATTTAATCCTCAGCTGCTGGCCATATGGGTGGAATATGGCTCAAATTGAATATACACTGAATTCTAGATCTTTAACACATATCTCAGTAGACCCTAATGAGCCAGAAGCGATCACCCCCAATCATTTTATGTTACTGAGGGCAGGTGGTGTCGATATTTACAGTGAAAACATAAGTTATATACTCGGAAGAAAACAGTGACGGTTTGCTTAGAGTTTGGCAAATGCATTTTGGAAAAGGTGGGTCAAAGAATATCGGCCTACCCTGATTCCAAGAAGTAGGTGGCATTCCAGAAGTGAACCTATTAAAATAAGAGACATAGTTGTGGTAATAAATGAAAATGCATTTAGAAATGACTGGTTACTGGGTGGCATAACTGAAAGGTTTCCTGGTAAAAACAGCGTGGTGCAAGTTGTTCGAATCCATACGAAAAAAAGCATCTTCATTAGACCAGTCAGTAAACTTTGTATTTTGCCTACTGAGGTGAAGACTTAACTTCTTCACGGGGTGGAGGATGTTGAAGACACTATATATAAGTTTAATATGTATTTTCACAGATTAGTTTTGAGGCAATTCAATATTGAGAAATTTTGTAAGTCAAGTTGAATAAAAGTTTCATTCAAAACGGTATTAAACAGGTTTATTAAACCTTGAACGCTGCATGGCTTTTTGCCAATGGTTCCTGGAAAGTTGTAACCAAGTTCATGATTTTTCGTTAAATTGTACTTGACAGACGAAGCTTATGTGAGCAGTGCCGAAATAGTCTGTCATAATGAGGAGGCCTATCTTGTTGAAACCGATAGATAGGCCCATGGTCTATTCGAGTGGCCCACTAGATCACCTGATATGACGCCTCTAAATTTTTTTCAGGAGATACCAGTTATCTGAAGTGTATAATATACAACCGCAGCCCATTCCAAAATTCAAGTACAGAATAAGAGGTGCTTGCAACGAAATTACCCCACAAACATTGCATAGTAAGAAATTAATTTGGGAACAGTATTATGGCTAGGAAAAAAATAGTGAACTTTTTGAACATTTATTGAAATGAATTGGGAACTCATTTTTTATATTCACCGCCTGTTTGCAGATTCTTAAAAATAATATAAAACTGTCAATTATCCAAGAACGGCCGATTTCTATTAAAAAAAAAGTTGAGAGTGTCCTTTTGGTGACTGGAGATGTCATACTATTTTTTTGTCTCAAGAATAAGTTAATAATTTTATTTATGTAAACAATGTACGACTTTATCTTGTTGAAAGTTCTGAGAAAGGGATAATTCTTACGCTCGCAGTTGCGGATTCAGAAAATATAGTATTATATATATATTTGTAGCAAACTACTACATCAATTTTGGGATTATTTCAATATACTCCGTAGCTACCTGTCGCAAATAACCTGAACTTTATATCTATCATATTAGGAACGCAGAATCACCAACTTCATGCAAAGAAAAAATTGTCAGATGTATGTAAATATATATACATACATACATATTTGAAGGATTTGAAGCTTTATCTCTTCTATTAATTATCTGCGAGCGCTTTCGACAGTTGATAGTACTGTCATCTTCTAGGCACTCCTCAAACTGAACTTGTCATCCTGTCGTCTGCCTCTTTATACGGTATTTCAGGTACTTTAGGTAAATTTGCCTGTATTTGTACTGCATCAGGTACTCTTCTTTGTGTTAGATCTTCTCTAGGAATGTGTATGGTTTTGTTTGATATATTGAATGTGAGGTTTTGTTGTGTTTTGATTTGTACTTGTTCCTCGATAAGTGATTTATGACTCTTAAATTTATGGATGTTCAGGTTTTCCCAAATGTACATGCGGTTTCCCTTGTTGACTTGTATGTATATGTATATATATATATGTATATGTATATATATATATATATATATATATATATATATATATATATATATATATATATATATACATACATCAGCGCGGTGCAGCCAATTGCAAAGATACACTTGGATACCAAAAATGAAAAACTTCACATATGCATGGTGTCACCAACAGGAGGTAACATATAACACCGTGCACCAGTTGTTGTCCATCTTTGCAATTGGCTACACCGCGCTGATGAGGCCAATAGCCAGAAACACGTGTCCGCGGTTTGCCCCTTTTTTGAGTGTTCTGTCCACAAATTTTCCCTTTTGATTTATATCGTACACACTCAATAACATCTTTATCTCTGTATTTATATCCTGGACCCGGAAGTCAGACAGGTAGCTATAGCTGCCTACGTGGTGATGTTAGATGATGCCTGGGAATGCTAGGTCTTCTAATTGAAACCACAAATGTGCAGTTAGCTCCTTTTGATTTATATCGTACACACTCAATAACATCTTTATGCAACCGCGCATATGCTAGCATAATCAAATCGTGAGTGAGCTCTGAGATTTTTATCGATTTATAAAGGTATCACGTTAAAAAAATTTGTGCAAACAGTGAATCAGAGTGAAGTGATACTTAGTTACATCCCTGCAGTCTAGACTAATCGATAGAGTATTCAGAAGAGGTGAATTTGATATAAGAAGGAAATTCTCAACTGAAACATATCATACAAGGGTGCCAACTCATCTGATCAAGCTATGGCGGTTGAAACACGAAGTAATAGTATCTCAGGTATGCTGGATGAAAATCTTTTAGAAGCAGTGATACTCAAGCTTGCACCAAAATTAACAACGAAAATAGAAGATCAGCTCGATAAAATTACAAAGAATATTGAGAAACTTGAAGTTAAAATTAGCGATGTTATAAACAAGCTTACAAAACTGGAAAAACTAACAACAGAGAACAAGACAGAAATAATGTCACTCAAAAACAAAATTAATCATTTGGAAACTAGAGCTAAGATGAACAATGTAAGGTTGGTGGGGGTGAAAGAAGATAAAAATGAGAATCTTCGGAAAACCAAATGTATGGACGCAGATTTACAGGAGGGATATATATATATATATATATATATATATATATACCGGGTGTCAACGAATCTATTAGACAAGTCATAACTTCTAGACTATTAGGTGTATCAAAACGAGATTTGGTACAGATAAATGGTATGTGGAGAGGAGAGTTTTCACATATTTTTCACTTTCCGGTCACTTCCGGTTTCAGCGGAAATGGCTCCGGTTCTGAATTTTTAAATGGAACACCCTGTATATTGTAACATTTTTGGATTTCTGAGACAATTCTGGATCAGAAACTGACATTTCCGAAAGTTTTTCAGCCTACTTGATTTTTTCAGAGTCACTTTTAAAATTGCATCTAGGTGGCCATGATGGGACGTAAACTAATCTATGGACCTCAGGTGATATCAGAAAATTGCAATAGCGGAGTTTTAGTGACTAGTGTGTTGAATATGAATGAGACAAGTTTACAAAATAACATTTTCGTGTCTAACTATTATTTTTCAAATGGCGACCATTTTTTGACAAGCACTTTCCGAAAAAAGGATTTTTTGACAAATCTAACGATACTAATTTATTTGCGATTGGATTACAAATAAGAACATAAATTAAATATTACTGAGGAAAATACTCGATACAAATTCATTTACTTTTGTCAAGGGTGCCATGGATAGGAATGATGCATAATATTTTGCGGTTATTTCCATCAAGTCCACTTTGGAGAACAAAACGCTCACCTACGTTATGACAGTGACATAAGCTTTATGAGCAGAAAGTAGAAGTTTCTCTTGATTTTCGTCAATTTTAGTTTAATTTTTCGTCGAAATAATGTATACTCAAAGTGAAAAAGTGGATATGTTGTTATTGTTTGGAGAATGCCACAGAAATTCAAGGAAAGCTGCTGAGTTGTATGCTCAGAGATATCCCAATCGGCAACACCCATCTCATCAATATTTTCCCTATGTTGAGAGTCGTTTTAGGCAAGAGGGAAATAGAGACGCAGAACAGAGGTTTGTCATAAATGAGGAGACTGAGATTAACGTTCTTGCTATGGTAGAAGTTGACAAAACGGTTTCTTTAAGAGAAATTAGTAGAGAAATGCAGATAAGTCACGAATCAGCAAGAAAAATACTGAAAAAGCACGGATATCGAGCATTTAAATATCAGTTACATCAACATTTGTATGCTGACGACGGCAATAGAAGAGTAGTATTTTGTGATTGGTTGCTTCAAAATCATAGAGTTAACCCAAATTTTATCAACTTCATTCTATTTTCCGACGAATCACGGTTTACAAATAATGGCATGTTTAATAAGCAGAATTGTCGGTACTGGGCCCAACAAAATCAACATGCAATGAGAGAGGGCAATTTTCAAGAAAGGTTTGGCGTCAATGTCTGGGCTGGTATCGTTGGAAACAGAATAATTGGTCCAATATTGTTTCAAGGTCAGTTAACAGGGGTTAGATACTTGGGTTTTCTTCAAAATGAAATCGAGGATCATCTTAATGATATGCCTTTAGAAGTTTTACGGCAAATTTACTTCCAGCAAGATGGAGCTCCACCCCATAATAGCAGAGACGTACTTGATTTTTTAATAGAGCATTTTAATAATAGAGTTATTGCAACCAACGGTCCAGTACGGTGGCCTGCCCGCTCACCGGATCTGACTGTGTTAGATTTCTTCATTTGGGGATATGTAAAAGAAAGGGTCTACTATGCAACAGCCCCAGCCACTCTCGAAATTTTAGAAGAAAGGATTCAACAGGCATTTAGAAGTATATCGCCTCAAATGTTACAAAACGTGTTGAGAGAAACAATTGAACGAGCTGAAATGTGTCTTGAACAAGGAGGGAGGCACTTTGAAAATTAACTATAGTGGAATTTTCAAGAACTTAGGATATTGCAAAAAATCTAAGTGCATCGCTGAAATTATTAGTTAAATTTGTTAAATTTGTTGATCCAATCGCAAATAAATTAGTAACGTTAGATTCGTCAAAAAACCCTTTTTTCGGAAATTGCTTGTCAAAAAATGGTCGTCATTTGAAAAATAATAGTTAGACACGAAAATGTTATTTTGTAAACTTGTCTCATTCATATTCAACACACTAGTCACTAAAACTCCGCTATTGCAATTTTCTGATATCACCTGAGGTCCATAGATTAGTTTACGTCCGATCATGGCCACCTAGATGCAATTTTAAAAGTGACTCTGAAAAAATCAAGTAGGCTGAAAAACTTCCGGAAATGTCAGTTTCTGATCCAGAATTGTCTCAGAAATCCAAAAATGTTACAATATACAGGGTGTTCCATTTAAAAATTCAGAACCGGAGCCATTTCCGCTGAAACCGGAAGTGACCGGAAAGTGAAAAATATGTGAAAACATTCCTCTCCACATACCGTTCAACTATACCAAATCTCATTTCAATTCTCCTAATAGTCTAGAAATTATGACTTGTCTAATAGATTCGTTGACACCCGGTATATATATATATATATATATATATATATATATTATAATATATATATATATATATATGTAATTCTGCGTCTGAATACGGAGGCAAAAATACAATCCCTAATAAAAGGATAATTTGAATCTCTGCACGATTCTTTCTGAATTCAAAAATCCCGCGTTTTATAGTTAATCTAAATGGCATGTGTCATATTTGAAATTTATAGAGGACTTTACCATAGAACAATATTTAGTGGAACGTCAAAATGATGGAATTAGACACCGACATTGTATAATCTAGTTCAGTCACATTCTGGTAGGGGCGCCGCTACCGCTTAGTGTATATTGCAAACGAAATTTTTCATACATCTTTCCTATTTTTTTGCGTCATTTATAACCGGCAACCCTGAAAGGTATTCTGCTTTAAATGGTTTTAATATTTTTGTGTCATAAAATTTCAGTTACTAGTGAAGTTATAAATATTTTCAAGGTAAGAGAAACTTTGTTCTTACAAATTAACTTATATATTTAAGACCTACTGAAGTAAACTGTTCGCCTATTTGTTATTTCTTCAACTGTTGAATTTTGTGTGCTTCCAACTTTTTTTCATCTACATCCAAAATGTATGTTCAATATAATATGATATAATGAGAGAGTCCAAAATTCTATTGTCGCGTGCAAAGACCTCCTTAAAAATTAACTCAGATTTTAATGATATATTTTTCAGGATTTTAGAGTAACAAACATCCAAAATGTCAAGAGGCAAAAAAATATTAGAACAATTGAGGAAGCTAAGTGAGCCTTCTTGTATATTGGGTGAGTAGAAAATTTCAAATGTTAAGAGTTCAATGACTTTTTTCTTGTTAGGTCAGGGCTAACTCAATTTGAGAGTGGAAATTCACAATTGTGTGTAAAATATAAAAAAAAAAATCTATTTAAAATTTTTAAATTGAAAAAGTGGACTTTCAATAAAAGTGAAATATATATCACTGAATTAAAATGTTTGCTGGACAATGTTTCTTGGTGAATACTGGAGGTAATTTTCAATTTTAACATTACATTTCAGCTGGACATTGAATGATTTTTGATCAGTGTCTATATTGAAAAATATTTTTTTCTTTTCCTACTTCCTGAACTTATTTCAGGTTTTCAGATAGGATAAATGAAATTGAATTTTCGTTCAATTGAATAAATAATATTTCAATTGAAAATATTTGTTTTTAATAAAAAAAGTTCCTCTTGATTCCCACGCATCAAAACAATATTCTGTATTATTTTTTATACAGTGTCATCCCCAAAGTATGCACCATATGGGAAACTTATTTATTAAGGATTTTTCGACGAAAAGTTATTTTTGATAAAAGTTTGTGCATCCCCTAAAACTAAACATGCACCAACGAAATTTAGTAAAATACACGTAATATACGAGGAGGCTTCGAATATTTGATTTTAAGACAAAGAGTAAAGTACTCTCATTTTGAAAAAATATCGGAAACTGTTATTCAGAGTTGTTCGGCATTGAAAAATACATCTAGATTTGAAGTCATGGCCATCTAAGTGAAGTTTTATTTTTTTTACCCATTTTTTTAAATGGGGACTACGAAAAAAACTTTTTCTAAAACGATAAATAGACAGCATCTTGTACACGACGGTTCATTTTAAAAGCCTGCAATATTACAAATTACACAACTATGGTGTTAACCACGGTCAATTTTTTTAAGAGTAAAATAAAACACCGAAAATTACTCAAAATTATATAGTATTGTAACAAGAACTCAATATTCAATAATATCAAATTACAAAACATCAAAATAAAATATGTATTTTAGAACAAACTCATTGATTTTCTGGAGATTATTTTGGATAATTATTTTGATGTTTTGTGCTTTGATATTATTGAATATTAAGTTCTTGCTACAATACAGTATAATTTTGAGTAATTTTCGGTGTTAACAAAAAATAAAAATAACTTTGCACCAAAAACTTGGAAAATTATTTTACTCTTCAAAAAAATTGACCGTGGTTAACATCATAGTTGTGTAATCCGTAATATTACAGGCTTTTAAAACAAACCGTCGTATACAGGATGCTGTCTATTTATCGTTTTAACAATTTTTTTTTCGTAGACAAAAAAAATTATTAAAAAAATAAAACTTCGCTCAGATGACCAATCAATTATTTGAAGTCTTCTCGTATATTACATGTGTTTTCCAGTATTTTGTTGGTGCATGTTTAGTTTCAGGGGATGCACAAACTTTCATCAAAGTAACATTTTGTTGAAAAACCCTAAATAAATAAATTTCCCATATGGTGCATACTTTGGGGATGACACTGTATAGCAATATACTTGTCAATGGGAAAATTCCTTACATATTTCTATTTAATTTTCAGGTGACCGAGAAAATCAACAAATATACGTTGATAATAATATGTTTCACCTAAGTCAAAATTGTCCCACTTCTGAAAATTTGTCAGTACCACTTCCAAGTCAATTTATCAATAATCGGCTCGACTATAATAAGGTCCCACCAATGTGTGATAATTCTAACATTGTATTGGGAAATGAATATGAGAGTCAGGTGAAAACAGTAGATGATAGCAAAAATATTCTAGTGTTGCAAAATGTGGTTTTAAATTCTAACAGCTTCGACACATCACCTACCACGTCACATATTGCCAAGAAAACTCATGGAAAAAAATGAAAATGCTGATATTCCCACTGATCTATACTCTGAACTTGAAGAAAATTGTAATTCAGATCAATCAGAATATACAGGGTGTCCCTGGACTTCCTCTTTTCCTCTCGGGAATGTATAGATGGGGTCAAAATATCACCAGTACTTCATATAACTTTTTTTCCTAAAAGTCTTCGTAACCAAGTTACGGGCCCTCGAAGTTACAAAATGAAAAATGTTTTTCTTTGATAACTTTTCAAGTAAATATTCAAAATCATCCAAATTTTGGTAATTGACTAAACAAATGAATTCCGTCGATGAGCTTTCATGCAGGAGTCAGTTGTTTTGCTACAAAGTCAGGAACGGACTACCCCGATGGTCCACACCCAAAACTTTGAAATGACAGATATTTTTCAATATTTTTCAACAAAATAAGGTTACTTGGACAATTTTATGGATAAAAGTACTCGTGTGGAAAGTCGATCGGAGCAACGAGTCTTGATAAAAATGTAGTTCTACTCGACGACATCAAACCCGCTCGTCCACCATTATTTGAAATGAATAATTATCAAAGCAGAAATAATAATGATAACGTTAATTCAACAACATTTATAACAGGAATAATACAAAGTATGCTAAAATGAAGTCGTAAACAAAAAGTACAGTACCTATATGGAAGTTTAAGTCACAATTGTGATAGCAGATATTTTTTCAAAAGAAATATCAAGTTCTGTAGATTCGTGGTGTTTTTAAACTAACAAGCTACTCTACTATGAAATATCGAATTCATTCCATATTTTGTATGTACATAATACGTGTGGAATAATCACGTTTCGTGTTGATCAGTTATCTGAATCTCATGAAACTCAACATTCGAATGTTTCAAATTCTTCTTCACAGCTAAACTGTTGAGGAGTTTCACTGATAATTATAATTTTATGGGAGAAATTCTTTAACACGAATCTAAATTTAGCTGAAAAAACGCACATCGGAAAAATATTTACTATACTAATAAAAAGCAAACGAATGAACTACAAAAACGGCTGCACATGATCAAGTGAAAAATATCCAGGGAATAATTATGTTCCATTTTTTTCACAGATGTTGACAAAAAAACCTTTTAGAAAGTTTTGATAAAAAATGAGAAACTGGAATGCGATTTTGTTTTGTTGAGTGGTGCGTTGTCATATGACTATCATTGTATTGTCAATATTCTATAGGATATTTTGAATTTTTTTTGATATGGCCGAACAGTTTACATTCAATGAATATGCAGATATGCATGTATTTTATGGACGAGCATTTTGTAATGCTGCAGAAGCTCGTCGTCTGTATTCCGAGCATTTTCCCAATCGAACGGTACCGTCAAGAGAAACATTCGAGCGTGTCGATCGCAGCTTGAGGGAGACAGGTATGTAATAATTGATAATTAATTTGAGCACGTTGTTTTATTTCGATATTATTGTAGGTACAGTTTTGCCAAAACGAGGTGGTGAGGGCGCTCCTAGGACTGTACGTACCGTTGTATTGGAGGAAAATATTTTGGAAGCCGTCGCTGATGATCCTTCAATGAGCATCAGAAATCTATCCGAACAGTTCCATACATCCAAGTCCACTATTCATAGAATAATTAGGGAACAACTGCTCCACCCATTTCACATCCAGAAGGTACATGCCATGACACCTCAAGATTTTCCAGCACGACTGGAATATGCCAATTGGTTCATGGATAGGCAAAGAGAATATATGACTTTTATTAATCGAGTTTTATTCACTGATGAAGCAGGTTTCAGTAGAGATGGAGTTATCAACTCTCATAATCTCCATATATGGGCCGAAGAAAATCCCCATGGGATATTGCAAACCAAACACCAACGGAAATTCAACGTGAATGTTTGGGCTGGTATCATAGGAAACCATCTTATAGGACCATTCGTTCTACAGGACCGATTGAATGGAGAAAGTTATTTGGAGTTCATTCAGAACGATTTGAATGGACTTTTGGAACATGTTCCATTGCAAACCCGAAGAGATATGTGGTTTATGCATGATGGCGCTCCTCCTCATTTTAGTTTGATTGTGCGTGACCATCTGAACCATATTTTCCACAATAGATGGATTGGTAGAGGTGGGCCATATTCATGGCCATCGCGGTCTCCGGATTTAAATCTATTGGATTTCTTTCTGCACAAGAGATGCACAAGAGATGCATTGTTGAATAGAATAACATTACATTGTGAAGCCATACAAAACGACCCTGGAATGCTATTTCAAGTACAGAGAGGGTGTCTTCGCAGACTAAGAAAATGTATAGAGAGAGGAGGTGGTCATATCGAGCAGTTTCTGTAGCGTTTCTGTTTCTAATGCAAACACGTTTAACACGTTGTTAAACGTGTTTGCATTATAAAAATTCGTTATGAACATTTTACCTATCATTTCCATTTTCCTTAAAAACTAATATTTTCGAATAATGGTAGACATTTCAGGATAAATGTTATTGAATTAACGTTATCATTATTATTTCTGCTTTGATAATTATTCATTTCAAATAATGGTGGACGAGCGGGTTTGATGTCGTCGAGTGAAACTACATTTTTATCAAGACTCGTTGCTCCGATCGACTTTCCACACGAGTACTTTTATTCATAAAATTGTCCAAGTAACCTTAACTTGTTGAAAAATATTGAAAAATATCTGTCATTTCAAAGTTTTGGGGTGTGGACCATCGGGGTAGTCCGTTCCTGACTTTGTAGCAAAACAACTGACTCCTGCATGAAAGCTCATCGACGGAATTCATTTGTGTAGTCAATTATCAAAATTTGGATGATTTTGAATATTCACTTGAAAAGTTATCAAAGAAAAACATTTTTCATTTTGTAACTTCGAGGGCCCGTTACTTGGTAACGAAGGATTTTAGGAAAAAAGTTATATGAAGTACTGGTGATATTTTGACCCCATCTATACATTCCCGAGAGGAAAAGAGGAAGTCCAGGGACACCCTGTATTACAGATACCGATGAATTTTCTTCAGATTCTTATAGTAGTACTCAAAAAATTAGGCTTTCCAAGTTCAACAAGAATTCCGATAGTTCAGAAGCAACTGTAGGAAATTTGGACCAACATCAATTGAATGTTTCTATTAGTTTCCCAGAAAAAGAACCTATAATAAGTGAAAGAAATGGTACAAATATCAGCCACTTCAGAACGCATCTCTGCCTCGTCAGATAAAATAGTATCATTTATTAATGAATCAGAAAATAACGATCAGACGAAAAAGAAAAAATTTTCTAAAATCAAACGGTTTCCGGATTTTTGCTATTTCTGTGAAACTTCCGTTTTAAATTTCGGACGACATCTTCTCAGAAACCATTCACAGGAAATGGATGTTCAAAAGATTGCAACTTTGAAGCCTAATGACATCACCCGTAAAAGACTAATTTCTGCAATAAGGAAGAGAGGTAACCATTTAAAAAATTCAGATATCTGTGAGAAACCTGTCAAAAAAAGTCATGTTCCTGGCAGAAATGATTCTGAATGTATACCATGCAAACATTGTTTGGGATATTTTAGACCTGCCCAACTTTGGCGCCATGTCAAAAAGTGTCCACAAAACCCAGGAGAAAAAACAATATTTTCACATACATCAGATGCACAAAATATTCTGATGAAGCATCCTGTGGACCAAAAACTCAAAGAGATAGTATTTCCAAGAATGCTAGCCGATAAAATATCTTTTGTTGCAAAGCAAGATATTCTAATCTGTAAGTATGGCGCGCAGTACCTAACAAGCCATAGAGAAAGCACCATATAAACATTTGTTCTCGGAAAATGAGAGAACTTGCTAAAATATTGGTTGAAATCAAAAAACTTCATCCCACCGTGAAAAATTTGTATGATGCCTTGCAGCCAGTATATTTTGACTCATTTGTTGCAGCAACAAAATCAATATCTAGATTTGATGCAAGTAAAAATGAGTATGGATCTGCAACTTTCGCAATGAATATAGCAAGATATCTGAAAGAATGTTGTAGTTTAGCTATAAGAATGACCTTAAAAAAAAAGATCATACAACTTTACTATTGATACGGCCGAACTTGAGGCTAATTTTCAAAACTTTTCCAACAACTTCTTATTGATTCTTGGAAATTTAAAGTCTCTTCAGTGGCAGCTTCATGTCTCAATACCAGAAAGTGGAATAAACTAACGATAGTGCCTTTAGCAAGTGACTTGAAATTATTTAGAAGTTATCTTTTGGAGAAAGCCCAATTAGCAGAAAAACAACTTAGGTTCAATTCAAAAAATGAAAAATCCTATAAACTACTTTTGGAAGTGTGCTATTGCCGATCAATGTTACTAAATCGAAATGAGGAGGAGAGTTACAACGTATGCCTTTGCATTTATATCAAAATGCTCCAAAACATCAATCATATGAGGAATTTGATTATGCGATTTCACATACAGAGAAAATTTTAATGAAAAAATTCAAACGGGTTGTAACTAGAGGAAAACGTGATCGCGGTGTTCCTGTTTTATTTGCAACTGACGTACAAAATCATCTACAAAATCTTATTGAATTAAGAGACAATTTTGTGAGAAAAGATAATATATACCTTTTTCCTACATTAAAACATGACACGCCCATAACAGGATACAAGGTGATGCAGAAACATGCAAAACTTAGTGGGGCAAAAAATCCAGAAGCGATCACTTCTACAAGGTTGAGAAAACATCTTGCCACTATGAGCCAGATACTTGAGTTATCTCCAAACGATATAGAACAATTGGCCACATTCATGGGCCATACTACAGATATCCACAAACAGGTATATCGCTTGCCTGATTGATGTTTTTCAGACAGCGAAAATTACCAAACTTTTACTTTTGATGGAGAGTGGCCAGGCAGGGCTATATAAAGGAAAGAGTTTTGAATGAAATAGATCTGGACATGGAAGAAAATGTGAAAGAGGATTCGTCAGATGAAGAGGAAAATGAAGAATATTATTAGAACAGCAAGCTCCATTTAAGTTCAATTCGGCCACAAAATAAAAGAAAACTGGTTCCTTGGACAACAAATCAGAAAAATCTGACGATATCCTATTTTAGAGACCACATAACAAATAAAGTGCCACCAAAAAAAGGAGAATGCGAAGATTTGAAACTAGTCTATCCTGGTTTTTGATAATAAACAGTGAAACAAAAAAAAATTTTTTATTCAAAACGCTTATCGTAAACAATAATACTGTTTTCCGAAATGAAAAAAAAAATGTATTCTTTTGTGTTTGAATGTTTAATAAAAAATAAATTTACCTTCATTTGTCTGTACTTCAATTCAAAAAGCTATAGGATAAAAAGGTATAGTATTGCTTTTCTTTCCTCAAAATTCCTTCTGATATTTGTCCTCTTTATTGAAAAATCAGTTGTTACATCAAATTTTCAGTGACCGATAAGTGAAATCAATTGAGGGGAAATGATTCTTTTGTAAATATCTCAAAAAACCGTTTTTGAAAGAATTTCTATTGAAATGATTATCCTGCAAAAACAAGCAAAAGATATTTTGAGATTTCACAACAGTGAAATGTATTTAATGAAAACTATTTCTTTTCTGGGTTTGTACGTTCAGTTGAGTTTAATTGATTTCCGTTTAAATTCATGTCTCCTAATTCTATTCGAGAAATATACAAATATTCCTGCATGCTCCTATTACATATCACTGAAAAGTAACTCTTACATTTGGCAAGAGGGCGGATGCATGACTGTAGTAATAACAGATTGAATATATCCAAAGGAGATGCACGAAACACTGTAGCGCATAATCAAAATTATACAGACGCAGAATTTACTAATCCATGTAAAGATGCAGAAATATTGGCAAAAAATTATTTCTTTTTTTAACACTCTTTTATTTGGTTCACCTGTAACTAACAAATAATGTAATGAAATCTTGGAAGTTAATTTTCACTCACTTCCAATCGTTCTGAAGAATATAAAATTTGGCACACATATCAAGAACCATCAAGAATTTCGTGATGAGAATGTAATGATATAATTATAATAATAATGATGTCCTCGACCATCAAAGTAAGACGATGTTCGTCATAGAGTTTTCGTCTCCTGGCGAAACGAACATCGCATCGTCCGAAAAGAGTAGGAAAAAAGGACAAAATATCGAGACTTGCTCTTGAACTCCGCAGGCTCTACCCAAACCATTCTATAAAAATGGTGGTTCTGATCATAGGGATTCTTGGTGGAATGATGCGACACGCTGCTCTCCAATCTAAAAATCATACTGGTTCACTACGGCTACTCAGGGCACCCAGTAATCACTCACCCCACGGACGTGGGGAGTGGTTATCTGAGTGAATGATCCAGTGCGGCCTCCGGAAGTATCGGGCTCCGGAGCTAGGGCCTGACTGGGACATCCTTTTATGAAAAAAAAAAATAATGATGTGAATTTATTAATTATAAATTCCACCTGCTTCCAATCTTCCGAATAATCTAAATATCGGCTTACACATCAAGGACCGACGACAGTACAAAAATTATTATTATTAATGTAATAATAATAATGATGTTAAGAATTTTGAAATTTAATTTTTAGCCACATCCAATCCTCCGAATAATCTAAAATTTGGCACACATGTCAAAGACCAATGAATATATAAGAATTTCCAGATATTTGAAGTTGAATAAGTGAATGCGTATGTTATATGGATACTCATTAGTTGCTATGTAAGTTTTTCTATATCGGGAAATTTTTGTAAGCAAAATTCCTCAGAAATGCCAACAATTTTGTAAATACTTAAAGCCATACTCATTGCAAGGTACGAAATCTGTTGGTTATAATGTTATAAATAGTTACCTACACATTACTTTCAAAAATCAGGAGATTTTGATACGCAGGCACTTATTCAACTTGAAATATCTTCAAAAGCGTTGATATTTGTGAAACGAAACTCATCCCTTTTTTGTGTAGTAAATATTCGGGATTAAAAAAAGAAGACGAAATCGATATTAATCCATTGGCGTGAAATTTGGGGAGGGGCGATTAGGGGCACCCACCTGCCGTACACTCCTGTTTGAAGTTACGAACACATGATTTGCACTGAAATTGGAACTGAATGCTGTCATGTGACATACCAAATTTCATTAAGAGGAGTTGAGCCGTTATGGAGTTAATCTGGAAAACATATATTTTTTGTCGCTTTCAACATCCGTAACTCGGTTATTATTCATCTTAGTGTATATGTTTATTGGAACTTTCAGACCTAAAATAAAGTGAATATTCTACCATCAGAGTTTGTCCCCTATATTGTGGGACACCCTGTAGGAATACATTCTGATACACTAAACAAAAATTCCGTCAATTGCACAGAAAATCATATTGATAATTCAATAAACAATCCACAGGAACATAGACAGAATTTCCCATAAGAGGTGACCGACATTCAACAACTTTTTTGGCCAACCCTGTAGACACACGAACGAAATAATTCTTCTAAAAAGTTCGATCAGATTTGTCTGAAGAAAATAAAATCCAGAAATCAACAGAAAATACGCATGTGTAGACAAATTTCTTGATATATAATAGACATTCAATGCTTTTTGTGGCTCGCCCTGTCCAGTTACAAAAAACTTCTACGAACTAAAATTGCTTCTCTTGATCACTAAATAATACCTATATCTAAAAATTTAGAAAATCTGACGACCTACAGAATTGCATGTATTCAAGAATCATGTCCTTTTCAGCATTCTCGTTCGACAACGTTTAATGACATATTTCACCATTCAGCAAAAGCACACTTGCGAAACAAATTATAATGAACACAAAAGATTAGGATGTAATGTTAACATATGTCTTGAGGAATGCAAGGTGATACGAGATCCACAATAACGCCAAATTTACCGGATCTCAGGTTTACCGTAAAATGCATATTGAGCTAATACCGGTGTATGTTACTGCCACACCCTCTGTAGGCAACATCGAGGAACTTCTGAAGTATAAAATTGCATAAAATGGGTCAATGTGAGATCCCAACAAAAATTCAATCATGCCTTTCCCCACCCTTCCTACACCTGATGAACTCTATATACACAGGGATACAAGACGAGATCCGAAATCGGATCTTGCCTGAAAAATGGATCTCTACTTGTATGTTTTATATCTTGGAAGGATCTAGATTTGTTCGGAAATATATATATATATAAATATATATATATATATATATATATATATATATATATATAATAATATATATATATATATATTTGTATGAAGATCTTACAGTAAATTCTCACAAACTTCAAATAGCTGCTAAAAGTAAGTTTGGATCCAAAAATATATTTGCTCGGAATGGACGAATTTATGGGAACATAGGCAACATTGTTAGGGCGATATCCGAAGCTGATGTACTTCAAAACTGTGTTTTTTATTCAATTTTTTTCTTTTACTCTGTTTCTGTTTTTGCCTCGTATATAAAATGTACAGAGATAATGAAAATTATTATTATTGTAAAATTTTTATTGAATACCAATGTTTATTAGTTTGATTTTCTTGTCTTCAGAGCACACTTATCTCCAAGTATAAATCGTAATGGATTTGAATGTCTATTATCAAAACTGAAGAGGCTGAATACCAAATCACATGATTTTTTAGAAACTCTTTGGAAGGGACATATGATATAATCGGGGCTGTTGAAACATGGTTGCAAGATGGGATCTGGGATGGAAAAATAGTAGATATAGACAAGTTTAATTCAATAAGATCTGATAGAAACCTAGAAATTACGAACAAAACAACTGGAGGTGAAGTATTGATAGCTATTAACAAAAAATTTCATATTTTGAATATTTCCAAAATAATACCTTTTTTGAGGCCATAGTAGTTCAGGTAAAAATAAAACATGAAAAATATACTTTCTGCATGTTATATATACCTCCTAATAGTTCATCTGAAATATATGAAAGAGCGGTCACATTTTTGCAAGAAAGAATGATGATGTAGAGAAAACTTATATCTTTGGAGATTTTAATTTACCTGAAATTACTGGCATCAGTTATAAACATAATCTTAGTAATAACAAACTCGATACCATACATGAATTTCTGGACTTCAATAATTTTAATTTATTGAATTATGTTAAAAATTCAAACGGCAGAACGCTCGATCTCGTTATCAGTTCGCAAAATAATTTACTTGATTGTAAAGTGATTAGAGAAACCTTACCATTTGTTAAAGAAGATATTCATCATCCGTCTTTGAATATTACAATAAATATCAAAACAAAACTTAAACCCCATAATGCATATACCCCTGAGTTAAAATATAATTATAAAAAAGCAGATTTCCTTATATTGTGTCAAAAAGTTAGAGATGCTAATTGGAACAATGTTCTCGAAGAAGTATTAGATCTAAATGTAGCATTACATAATTTCTACTCGATATGGAATAACATTATAGATGAATCGGTGCCAAAATTCATTATTAAAGGGCATACGAGGAAAAATCCTCAGTGGTTTACTAAAGAAATAATTGATACGCTCAAAGAAAAGAACAGATATAGGAGATTAAGCAAAGTATCAGACTCTTTTAAAGACAAATATGTACAAACAAGGAAAAAGTTGAGAAATTTAATTAAATTAGAAGAAAGTAGGTATATAAATGAAATAGAAAAAAAATTGTCAAATGATTCAAATGAGTTTTGGAACTATGTCAATAGGAAAAAAAGTAGTAATTTAAATCTTGGGATTTATCGACTGTATGTGGAAGAAGTAGAAATTAACAGCTGATGCATTTGGAAACTTTTTCTCATCAGTTTATGAACCAATCAAAGCAAAGTATAATGTATATCACGAGTATGATAAAGTTTTATTCAACAGCATAATTGACATTGATGAAATTACAAATTCGGACTATGATAAAGCAATTAAAAAGCTCAAACCCAAGAAATCAGCTGGAATCGACGGGATTCCACCATATATCCTTAAAGCTTGCAATGAGTGGTTAAGTGAACCTTTACTTCATATATTTAATCTCATAATATCAACAAAAGTGTTTCCCTCAATATGGAAGACGGCCACAGTCACTCCAATATCTAAGTCTGCAAACCGAATAGATATCGAAAATTATAGGTGCATTTCTATTATGTGTGCACCGTCTAAATTATTTGAACAGCTGATTTACGCTAAATTGTATCTCCATGTTGAGAATATGTTATTCCCCAACAATATGGTTTTGTAGCTGGCAAGTCTATATATAGTTACTAATTTATTCTTTTTACCAATCGTGCATATGAGATATTGGAATCGAAGTCACAATTAGATGTAGTATTCACAGATTTTCAAAAGGCATTTGATAAAGTGGATCATGATGTTCTTGTCAATAAATTGAATAGTTTTGGATTGGCGGATAATTTTATCGAATTAATAAAAAACTACTTAAGAGATAGGTCTTTTATTGTTAAACACAATGGTAATTCCTCTGAAAAGTTTTGTGTCAACTCGGGAGTACCCCAGGGCTCCAATCTTGGACCCCTCGTTTTCATCATGTTTGTCAATGATTTGGCTTCGGTACTCCATCACTCAGATTGCTTGCTATTTGCAGATAACTTGAAGATTTTCAAGGAAATAAAAAATTTTAGAGACTGTCAAGCTACAAAAAGATATACATAATGTGTAATGGTGGAGTTGTGAAAATAAGTTATTTTTCAATATTAGAATTGTACCACAATGACTATATCACGCAAAAAAATCCTATTGAATTTGAATATATGATAAAGGAACAAGCTCTTGAGAGCTGACAAGAAGTCAAGGATCTAGGTGTAACATACAATAATGTCTTGTCGTTTGCAAATCATATTCATGGAATTATTAGTTCTTCAAATCGTATGTTGGAATATTTGATAAGACAAACTGAAAATTTCAAGAATATTAATACAAATAAATGTCTTTACTATACACTGGTTAGGCCTTAATTAGAATTTGCTTCAATAATATGGTCAGGAGAAAGTCGGACAATACTTCAGAGAGTTGAAAAAATACAGAATAAATTTATGAGATACTTGTATTTTAAAAAATATCACACTAGAGCAGATTATAATACAGTACGAACAATTAATTTGAGAAATGAATTTAAAATTTTGTCTTTGGAACATAGACTTACCCTTTGCATGTTGGTTTTTCTCTACAAAATTATTAACAATATAATAAATTCTCCTGAACTGTTGGCTTTGATAAAATTTAATATACCTCTTCGCAGAACCCGAACACTAGCTATGTTCAATATACCTCGATTGGTAACAACTACTAGGGCCCCTCTTGCAACCATGTTTCGACTAGCCAACAACTTCCATGCAATGATTGATTTGGATTGGACTCTCTCACAAAGTGAATTTAGAAGCATTTGCTTGCATTATATCTTGGATGAGTGTATAATGCTCTCATGTGTGCTGTTGCTGCATTATGAACTTTTTTCTTTTTAATATTAAGTTACAATGTTTAATTTATCCATGTAATGAGACCGATAAATAAAAAAATAAATAAATAAATATATATATATATATATATATATATATATATATATATATATATATATATATATATATATATACATATATGGAAAAAGGTTATTGGACAAAGCACTCCATTGATAATACCATCTCACTCAATATCCCTCTATCTTTTTTGATTTATCTTGGACGCGGATGTCACGCAGGTTGCTATAGCTACTCCCGTGACGAAGTTGGGAGTTAGTCCTTGTAATCACAAGGTCTTCCAACGATGACACGAAATCGCAGTTGGCTCCTGATGATGAATCCGCTTGCTTTGTTTGACCCCTTTCTTGCAACCAAGTGTTGTCTATCCTTTACACTTGGATGTACCGTACTGACGAAGGCTAAATAGCCAGAAACACGTGTCTGCGGTTTGCCCACCTTCCTATGAGAGCTTTGTCCAAAAACCTTTTTCCATTGATAATACCATCTCACTCAATATCCCTCTATATATATATATATATATATATATATGATATACTGTTGTCCGGGTTGAACCACGTCTGTAATTTTCATCGTTTCAACTCCTGCTTTGGAGCCATTCTCAAGAATCACTTAGATCTGTACTTACATAACTCGAGGACGAGGTCGTAATCTCCCTTGTCCCCAAGTCTCGTTACTAGTTCTATGTTTGCTGTGTTCCACTCAAAGTTCATACTTAGTACGAACATTGTAATTATGAAAAATTACTTGGTTTTGACCAATACTTCTTTGACCTTTGCAGTTATATTCATAATGATAATGAAGGTATCAAAGATTATAAGTTTATAACACACATACTTAAAAAAAATCAGTCGATGAAATAAAATTCGTGAGATAATTGTTCATTTTTTCGATTATAATGCAGGTTTATATGATTGAAAATCAACTGAAAATCATTAAGATGTAAATATCATACCTGACAATTATCCAAAGGGAATTCCATATTGTAGCATCCCATTTCTTGATTAATCAAGCCCATCAAGTCATTGGCTTTTTTCCACCAGGATTTAGAATCTGTTGGAACAATCTGTATAATTCGTCCATTATTTTGAAAATCAGCAACGATTCTCTCATTCTTCCATCCCTGAAATTTGATTAAATGTTTCAAAGTGTTTAGTTGAAAAGATGACATTTATCACAGAAATAGTAAGACCTGATGTTCATTAGGGCGAAATATTAAACTTCCTAATCACAAAATTCCTGGAAATTATATTGGTTTTTTTAATATCTAAAAACTGTGATGATAAATTAGAATTGTTTGCATGAGTAACTGAGATCATAATCCAACAATCAACATTTGATAAACAAAAATAGTTCCCTTTGAAGAGAGAGAATCAATTCAAATAAAATTCATTCAAATTGTCCACAAGATACAATTACACAAATGTTCTACAGGAAGTGAACCTCAATTCATCAAGATCTAGACATATTCATTCAAACCTCATCTTTACAAACTTATCAGTGGTCAAATCTCTCATGATTGTTAAAGCTACATTTTCATTCCACATAATATGTCAAGCATTCAAAGAACTCACGTAAGTGAATATCAATCATAAAAAAAAATCAAAATCATTTATTCGCACCCGCTACATAGCAGCCATCCTTAGGATAGATTCATATGTCACATACAGTTACATTGAACAAAATATAGTAAAATATGACAAACACTAATAGTACAATAGAGCTGATAAACATGTGTAACTCACAGATAACAAGTAAATCAAAAATCATCATTCAGGAATTCACTAAAGGAGTAATAGGCTTTTGCACACAGGAATGTCTTTAGTGCCTTTTAAATTCCATTTTTTTTAGATGTGGAAGATTATTAAACATCCTTATACCTGCGTAGTCTAGAGAGCTTTCAAATGCTGTGCTTTGCAACTGAAAATGCATCAGCGCTCCTTATAGAATATGAATGGTAATCCGAGTTTTTCATAAATTCATTTATATGTGGCTTTACATATATTGATAACTAGCAATCCGCCCCGGCTCCGCACGGATGCAATGCTGATATTAAATACAAATTTGATCACCGGAAATTCAAGAGCGTGGAGAAAGAATATTAATAAGATACTTTTTATGGACGCGACTTTTTCCCCCGCGGCTGACGCCCCAGTTGGAATATAAAAAAATTCTTATATATATATATATATATATATATATATATATATATATATATATATATATATATATATATATATACCTTCTTCTTAAATCACTCTATTGAAAAAATTGCATCAAAATCCGTTGCATACTTTTAACGATCGAAGCATGATTGGAATGTTCATATTTTCCTAGTTCTTTATTAACAATTTGCCAGAGGGTTTTATGTTTGTTTTCACTGTTCTTTATATTCATAGTCCTTTTTTGAACATATTTTTCATATTTTTACTTTCCTCTTCAATGCTTTTTGTATCACAACCTTTTTGTTGCACCCTATATTGCTGTCTCACTCTTTGCATACAATTTAATTCGACTGCAAAAATCAAATTGATAAGAAAATGTTCCACCGCGGTATTAATATAATGCCTGGATTCATAGACTTCATCAAAGCTCTCATTAAAAATGTGTTGTTTCGTTATGCTTAAATTGTAATCTGATGGAACTTTTTTGAATTCTCAGCTTCTACTTACCATGTCAGAAAAGTTAGCCCTAATTTTTTTCCCATACAGCTACCAAATGATCACCCATATTTGGTGGCATTATATATGCCCTGGTGCAGTTGGTACATATGTAATCAATTTTAAATTTTTTTTGCAAGCGATTCTAGTTGGCTCACTTGGAAGAATTTCTGTTAAGCCAGGTAAACAGGTGACTAATTCATCAGCTGCTTTTCTTCAGAGTTCTTTGAGTAATCGACATTTAGGTCGTCACAGAAAAAAGTTGTATCAAAAACATTTGAATATTTCGTGAGAAGCTGATAATTATTTTCCAGGAATTGGAAAACCGATAGACATGTTTTGTTCATTATTATTTTCATTACACAGCACTCATAATGTTCTTCTCGAACATACTACAGTCAATTTCGGAACAATCAAATGATTTTTTGAATATTACTGGAGTTTTTTCCCAACACCAAATCGTTATTTTTAACACCTCGACACGTGTTTCGATCACCAAGTGATCATCTTCAAAGAGGAAGATTAAAAAGTTTTAATCTTCAAAGAGGAATTAAAAAATTGTAATCTTCCAAATGATCATCTTCAAAGAGGAAGAATAAAAAGTTTTAATCTTCCTCTTTGAAGATGATCACTTGGTGATCGAAACACGTGTCGAGGTGTTAAAAATAACGATTTGGTGTTGGAAAAAACTCCAGTAATGTTCATTACTACACCAAAGGTTCCAAACAGTGCATCATAAGTAAATGATTTTTTATTTTTACATAAATTATATTTGTATGCGCATGTATTTTTTGAGCTCTATGGAAATTCATCACCATTTTATATTGTGACAAAATCATGTCATCAAAATCATCTCTTTCCTGTACACAAATTATATCAGATACCTCAGTTTTAGCTAACATCTAAATTTGATAATTTATTCGTCAGTGATTAAACATTCATTTATTTATTTATTTATTTATTTATTCAACTAACGGGCAGCACCCAATATACAAATATGTTTTTATAAAGGTGTACATAAATACTTATGATTAAGATCCATATTAAAATTAAACCTAAGAGAAATAAAAACTAAGATTAAACCCAAAGGCAATGAATGATTGCAGTGAGATACATTTATATATATACATGTATTGTTTTTTAGAAGTGATGGCAAACTTCGTTTCAAGCTACTTTCAGAGATATTGAACAAATCTACTTGAATATCATTTGCATTCAATACAATCCTAGATAATGGTGAGTGTTTTCCATAATTGCATCTATGGAAATCAATTGCAAACGTCTGAGTGTTTCGAGTTACTCTGGCTGGAACATGTAAACCAATTTTGGACAAGAGGTATGGACAGTCAATATTGTTATTCAAAATCTTATGTAGAAATCTGATGTCTGCACAAACTCTACGAGTACTCAGTTTTACTATTTCTGTTATAGCACGAACTTCACTAAGTGTGTTTTCAGTTAAAGGTATATTCAATTTATAAGCTAGAAATCTTAAAAATTTGTTCTGAGTTTTTTCTATTTTATTAATATGTATTTCATATGTTGGCGACCACACACATGAACAGTACTCCAATATTGATCTGACCAAAGAGTAATAAAGAGTTCTGATGGAGTTGACATTAGTGAATTCTCTTGTGGTCCTGCACACAAAGCCCAGCATTTTTGTCGCACTATTCACAACCTGTTCATAGTGAAGATGGAAATCAACCTTGGTGTCAAAAAGAACACCTAGGTCCCGAACAATGTTTGCTTTTGTGAGGGGTTTGCCATCAATGTTATAATCAAATTCAATATGTTCAATTGATCGATAAAATGACATAGCATTGCATTTATTTACATTCAGCTCCATGTAGTTTTCGGAGCACCATTTGACAATTGCGATGAGGTCCCTTTGAACGTTCTCACAATGTTGTTTGCTGATGACACGGCTAAAGATTTTGAGATCGTCTGCAAACAGCAAAAACTTTGAATGTTTGATTATTTCTTCAATATCATTGATGAATATATTGAAAAAGAAAGGGCCTAAGTGGCTTCCTTGTGGCACTCCTGACGTGACGTAAATCTCCTCAGATATGAAACTCTTGACTTTTACATATTGATTTCTATCTCGAAGATAGCTTGCAAACCAATTCAATAAATCTCCGTAAAACCCTATCGCTTTAAGTTTCCCGAGCAATACTGTATGATTAACTGTGTCGAATGCCTTTGAAAAGTCTGTATAGATTACGTCCACTTGGTACTTTTGTTCCAAGGCATTCAGCACAAATTGAGTTAACGTTAACAAATTTGTGGTTATTGATTTACCCAGGCAAAAACCGTGTTGTTCTTGTATAATGACTTGGTTCAATGGATTCTTTATTTGATCACATATCAAACTCTCTAATAATTTTGGGATTGCACTTAGAATTGTGATCGGTCTATAATTTTTTATATTTGCTTTATCCCCCGACTTGAATATTGGGGTAATAAAACTAGATTTCCACGAGCGTGGAAATTGTCCTAAATTCAGTGATGCAGTAAATAGTAGAAACAAAGGTTTTGCCAAGGTAAATCTACATTTCTTTAATAATAAAGGAGCTATTCCGTCAGATCCCGGACCTTTGTTCGGGTCTAATTGGTATAATTTATTCAATATGGTTTCCAAGCTGAAGTTACAGGAATTCATATTGATAGTTTTTTCGTAACTGAATTCAAATAAATGAGTACCATCAGTGTCTTGTTTGTAGACTGATTGGAACTGTCGTGCAAAGCCATTAGCAATTTCATTTCCTGTTATACATGATTGTTCCCCCAAGTACATTGTGTCCGGAAAGCCATGATTTTTCCTCTTTTGGTTAACAAAGTTCCAGAAATGCTTAATGTTCATACCCACGTTATTTTCCACCCCTTTTATATAGTTATCATAACATTCTTTACTCATTATTTTACACTGTTTTCTTAGTTCAGAGAAAATCAAATAGTCGTCCCATCTGTTACTACTTTTGTAATTTTTGTGAGCTATTTTCTTTTCAAATATCAAATATTTTATATCATTGCTAAACCAACGAGGAAATTTTGGCTTGCTAGAGCGAATATAAGGTATGAAATTGCTTATGCCTCTATATAAAATATCGTAGAAAATTTCTGTGGCATGATTTATATCTGTTATTCTGTCTAGCTGATAGTCCCAGTCTACCGTGGACAGGTAGAAGTTAAGTCCGATGTAATCTCCTCTCTTGAAGTCGAAGTAAAAGTTTTCATATTCCAGATTGTTGAATTCTTCGTTAGAGGTAATTGATGAAACTGTGGCTGGGTGATAAGGATCACAAGGCAGCAAACAGTCATCAGCAATTTCAACCGTGATTATGTAATTATAATTAGTGAATATCAGGTCTAGCATAACACCAAAGCAGTTTTTAATTGAATTTGATTGAAATATATTATGGAATGCTAGACAATCAACAAGGATTTGAGCAGCACTATTATTATTATGTATTGCAATTACACCTAATTCATCATTATACCATTCGACATTTGGTAAGTTATAGTCACCGTACAGAAGCAGTTTCTTCTCGGGAAATCTCTCCAACATACTATCTATAGTTGTACAATGATCCTCATATAACTCCTGACGAGAGCTGGGTGGAAGATAAACTCCTCCAATAATTAGTTCATTGCCGTAAGCAGATACGTTGACAAATATTTGTTCCACATTATCTTTGTTGATATCTATGACATTACTGGAAAAATGCTTCTTCACTGCTAAGAGAACTCCCCCTCCACGAGATTTCTGACTTGTTAGTATAGACCGATCTTTCCTGTATAAGTTGTATTGAGATAAACCAAGTTCCTCAACATGGATATTATCTTAGAGCCAGGTTTCAGTGAAAACAATAACATCATAAGCACTGATAGCTGCGTTAAGTTCTAATGTCGTGATTTTAGTTCTAATGCCTCTAACATTTTGGTAGTATATGCGCAATATGTTCTGTTCATTCCGAGAGCTACCCGTATAATTTAGTTTTTTCTTTGAGAAGTGGTGGAAACAATTTTCGGCATTCCCTGTAAGTATCGGATGGTCATATTGTTTTCTCCTTTTTCCTTCCTATTGTTGAGCTGTTGTCGAAGATTTCTAAGGTAGTTTCTCTGATGAAGAGTTAAATCAGAACCGATTTTAATTTCTGGAGAGGTTAATTTAATTTTATTCCGAAGAATGAATAAAGCATCGTCACTACTGTCTAGAACAACTTTTATTGGCCGAGAGGTGTTAGTGTTCTTGCCAACACGAAATATTTTTTTGATATGTAACTGTGGATCTAAGCCATGTAATATATCGTTGACTTTAGAATTATCATCATCGATTTTGGCTTTAGTTGTAGCTGCATTGGACTCAGGGATGTTGTACATCATTATGTTGCTGGATCTTCTTCTGCGTTCTTCCAGTTCATAGACCACTGAATCGAAATCAGTTTGTTGAACCGGAGATGCTTTGGCGTGCTCAAGTGTAGTGAGTTTGTCAACAAGCTCATTCACCTTTTGTTCGAGAGTTACAATTTGTTTTTTCATAATTGGCAATAGTCTAAGCCCTTCCTCACAGTCCTTGCAAAAATATTTCAATACTCTTTTATTTTTTAGCTGCATACATCTGATTTCAGAAGAGGTAAGCTCAGCACATATGAAGTGCATTCTTGTGTGACATCCATCACATTGACAAGAATCCTCTTCATTGCACTTTGTATCACACTTGAAGCATTGCATGGTTCCTTGTTGTCGAAAGTGTATCACTTTTGACTACTACTCCTGGCCTATTGTTTTCTGGGTCCTATGTTTTTATACTTGGAACTTTTTTTAGGCAAATAAAAAGGGCAACGAGATAGGAGTTCTTTCCAGGACAAAAAACAATTTATACTGAACGAAATGCAGTGATAATGGTTGAAAATGCACTTCCGGAATTGAAATTTATGAAATGAATGTGATGACAAGATCCACTGATTCACTATCAACCTTTTGTCAAAGACTAAACTTTTCAACTGCAGTACTTCAGCTAATATTTCAGTTTTTATCAGAATAAGTAAACCACATGTATTTACTGTACACTGTACACATTAATTCACGGTTAATAATTTTATTACTGATATATAGTTTAGGTTATTACGGTTTGGTAGGGGCTGTCTTTCTGTATTTTTTTCTTGAATTTGAAGTACTGTATTCCAGCTCCTTCTGGTCAGATCGCCGATATACCTTGTCCACAAATGTCATTGAGAAAAAGATCTTGAAAGACACATATCTGTCCGTTTTATTCCATTCCTCACAGTGGAAACCTATACCTGGTGCTGTTGCCTTTAGTATGCTTTCCAGATCAGATGCACTGGAACTTGGATGAAATCCAATTGCGTGTAAATAATCTTGCTTGGGATTCACTTTGATTTGTGAGTTGACATTGCTCCGAATACGTCTCTGCATTTGAATATTTGATCAAACTGACCACATCAAACTGTTTGAGTCACTTCTACGGATTAATTGGGTTATGCAACCACTTGCTTTGTTGATGTCGATTTTTTCACCAGATGTATTGTTGTTCGACTTTTGCCTGATAGATGATTCTGGTGGTTTCATTTTGTAGTATTTGATTATTTCTTTCAAGAGAATCATTAAGTCTTCTTGTTCCTGGATTCGTTTCTCCAGGTGATGGGAAAGTTTCTGAAGCACTCTTATTTCGTCTTCAAGTTTATTAATGGTAGATGGGCAACTTCTTTTTCGAATTGATACGAATTTTATGAGAATGTCACTATTTACAGTACCAGAAGAGAAGGAATTATTAAGTGCACATAGTTGTTGGTTCATAAATGGATCAAAAACATCTTCAGGTTCTGATGCAGGTGTTTTCAGTCGCAGACCCAGGACAGAGATACCAATCTGCCTAGGAACCTATACGTTTTGAGGGGAAATTTATGCTATTGTATTGTGTGCGGAGAGATTGGAAGAATCCAACCTCATACACAAGTCAATAAAAATATTCTTGGAAAGTCAAGCGGCGTTGGAAGCTCTTGGCTCCTAACGAACAATGTCCAAATTGGTAGCAAACTGCCAAAAACGACTCTCCTCGATATGAAAACTTAACAGATTGTCTCTGGTCTAGATTCCTGGCCATACTGGCCTGGAAGGCAATGAGGCTGCCTTTGCAAAAGAGGGTGCTAGCAACTTCACTGGACCAGAACTTGTCATTAGCATTGCTTCACGCTTTGCCAAACAAACATTGAACACCAGGATGACAAGAAGATTTATGGACTTCTGGCAGAATCTTCCAAGATTGGTTCACTCCAAGGCATTTATTTACCCTTCGGAGCTTGATACCAAACAGTTGTTGGACTACAGTAGGGATGAACTACGAAGTCTAACAGGCCTTCTCACAGTTCTCTCTCAGTTCATCTGAATCATCATATGCAGAGACACAGACTGTCATAAGACAATGTGTCTCCTCTGTTTGGAGTACATACTTTGTGCCTGCCCCGTTGGGGACCGATTAAGGTTTTCAGAGTTTGGCAGAGCCGTAACCATCTGACCTGAAAGACCACTCAGCATACAAACTAATCAGCTTCCTTAAGAAGCTGGGTATATTTGGTCGAATAGACCCACTCACTTTTGACCTGACCTAACCTAATGGCTTGAAAACATCAGTGTCTAGAAATCCATTCGAATCAGAATTATGACAGGATCATTAATGAAAATTTTCAATTGAAAATTTTGACAATATTTAAAATTATATTCAGTTCAACAGCAGAAATACAAAGTCAGTTTTCCTGTGTTTCCACAATTCAAAATTAGTTCTCAATGGATATTTATAGGTACCAAAGATTACCAAAAATAAATAATAATCAGTGTAAATTGAATGAACTTGACATCTCTTCTCAACTGATAAATTGTTCAAAATCAGAACCAGAATAAGAATATGCCTGTTTTTTGGGAAAGACATTTTTTGCTTTCTACTACTCCATCTTGACACAAAAAAAGTGGGAATCTTCCAAAGAAAGGAAGGAAGTAATCAATTTCAAAAGAAGTAACTCTATAGGTAGATGTGTACATCATTACTTCCTTTCTTTCTTTGGAAGATTCCCACATTTTTTGTATAAAGATGGAGTAGTAGAAAGCCAAAAACTTTTCTTTCCTAGAAATTAATCACTCCCAAAAATATAACCCTTTCAATTTATGCCTGCTTAATGTAATAAGAAAATATTCATGTTGACAAAGACTGTATAACTAAAAAATTAATAATATATGTTATATAAAAGTTACAAAAATTTGAGCAGAGTATTAAAAACTGTTATTGAATGATGTAATATACCTACCTAATTGTTAAAAATTATAAGAAATTGTGATAAGACTCTCATGGCTATAATTAATGAGAGAAAAACAGAACATTTCAGACTGGCTTCAAGGCTTGTTGTGGATTAGTTGAAACAGTAATAGATGGTTTTTAAAATAACATGACAAGCATTCAGGGATTGTTTGAACCAGAAAATAATACAATCTGTAATACTAGTGGTACATCCTGAGAAAGTTGTTTTGAGATTTGATTATTAGAATATTCTACTGATTACTTTTTTGTCCTAACAATATGCAATGTCATAATTGAAAAACACAGAAAAATATACAGGTTAAGTAGGTAAGCAAATGAATCCAGGCAGTTAGTTTTTAATTATCTTCTTCCAATAATGGATTATTTGAATATTCAAGAAAACCCAAATACATTATCAGAATATAAATTAATGAGCATGTATATTCATTTGCAGAAAGAATATGGATCTTTCAATATTCTTTCAAAAATAAATTGATCAACAGAGTGAATCGCATAAAAGATCTTTTCTATAAGGAACTTTGTCACACAATAAATTTTTGTAGACTGCAAAAATATTCTTTTGGTGTGGTTAAAAATACAATTAATATCAATTACTAGTATTTAATATTTTGAATGTTGAATTGAGGATCAGTACGGATTATTTAACATACTAATAAGGGGAAAAAATGAAAGAACTTATGCAATCAAATACTCACATGAAATCTCAGAATATGTCCAGAGTTGTGATAATGCAAATGCATAATTTCATCACTAGGATCTCCCATATGGTATACAATATCACACTCAGGGCACTGGGTAACTCCAAATCTTTTCTGGCCAGCATCAAGGAGCATTTGAGTCGAACATAACTTTCGAAACTTTTTATCGGTGGAGGTAGATCCCTTATTGAGCTTTTTCTCAGGAACGCTGCTGGTAGTGCCACAAAAAATTGGAAACAGTTCATTGTTTTTTGGAGGAACTGACATCTTAAAAATGTTCTGTGCGGCATTAGGCATTCTATTCAGAACGGATGTTAGGTTTTTAGCCATCTTAGGGCTACTCAAAGCTAAACCGGAGGTATCATCGCACATTTGAGATATGGGAGATAGGATAACACTTGCAGGGCACGGTGGCTGTTGATGAAGAAAAATTGAGTTATCTGAAGCTACTACGGAGCTGTGAGCTTGTAACGTTATTTTGTTATCAGATTTTGTAATAGTGGGACATTCTTCATCTTCAAGAGAACTAATGACACTTTCAATATCAGCCTTAATCAAGTCTGGCTCATCTGAAACTAAGTCGCTCAGATCATATTGATTTTCAACATCTTTGATCTTTGGTTTTTCTAACAGAGTGACCTTTCCATTACCAACTTCAAGTTTAATATTTTTATTCATTTTCACAACCCCTTTGGATCTCAAATGTTTTAAAAAACTTTTTACTTGAATCTAGTTCTGGTTCAGGACTCATTGGCCGCTTTTTACTCTCCTCGGTAGGGGTATTTTTGGTTATTGTTGCACAAGTTATGAGCTTCTCCTGGGTAACTGTAGATGAAATCATCTGCTTCTGTTTGGAAAGAGTTGTGGACGGAATCACCTGATGTTGGATAACAGCTGGTTTTGCATTTTCTTTATTTGCTATAAGTGGAACTGAATCATTTTTGCATTTCATTTCTTTTAAGTCCATAATATAATCAGTAATGGACGAATTTCCTATTACACTCATGGCAGCTTTCAGAAATGTTTTTTTTGACTTTTTTTGTCTTGGTTTGCGAATTTTATGACCAACGCCAGCATTTATTTGTCCTATTCTTTTACGCGATTTCGTTTTGCGGCTTGTGTTGAAAAAAATGTGTGATTTTGGGCGATCTTCTTTCTTGGTCAATATTTTTTCCATTATATCTTCTGTCTTAGGATAAAATTGATTTGTTGAAAGAGAAATACTATCTTCAGGAAACAATGTTGTGCGTACTTTGGAATTTTTAGGATCTAATTTGATATGTTTAGTTTGCTTGGGAGAATTGTAGGGAGACAATTTTCTCTTATTGGAAGGAATTTCTGATGAATCTAAAAGAGATTTACGAACTAATTTTGGTAATTTAGTATTAGTATTGGAGGTGTCATGAGGGGTTTTTAACTTATAAGAGGGAGAAATTTTTGATGGAGTTTCATTTAGAACATTCTGTGAATTGTCTTTAATCTTTTTGATATGAGGACTTAAATATAAAGGAGACATAGTTTCCGAAGCAGAACATTTTACATTAGTAGGAGTACAAGCTCCATACTGTCCTATATCCACAACTCCTAATATATTGTAGTCACCAATAGTATCTGCTTTAAATAATAGATTATCTCCATTATTATGTTTTAGAATACAACATTGTAAGTCTTCAGGTCCAAAACAAGAATCAAAGCTAATGGGACTTATATGACCCAAATCAGAATCTGATTCTGAATCAGAGCTATCTGGTGGAAAGAGAGATCGCCTTCTATGAAATATGTGGGGAGTGCGTTCATGAATTGTGGTACTCTGTTCACTTCTCACAGCATTCATGGTGATGGTCCCACTGTAATAAAAAAAATGTTAAATTTACAATAGGCAATTTTCAGCTTTTTCCAAACTCCATCGCCTCTCAATGAATATATATTAATCAAGTGCCATGAATGGTAATTACTGTAGGGGTATACAAATATTCATGAACCCCTGGAAAGAACAAGAAAAAATGATAAATTGTATAGCAATCATCATGCAATTGGGTACAGTGAAAAAAATAATTGAACTGTAAACTGTACCTACATTATATGATAACTTCTGACAGGATGAAGAGCAGAAATTATCACGTTTATCTCAAGTCAAATGGTTTCAGTCTCGACAAACGAATGTTTATATCCAATTGTTTATCACACATGTTTTCAGAACTATTAACGGTTGATTTGCCTCCTTTTTACCTGGCGCCAAATGTCAACAATTGACATCCCGGCCTTGGATACTGTATAATTACAATAACTGCTTTTTAATCTTCATGAAATATTAAATGGCAACATCGAACGGCCGGAAGGTGGAAGACTAATACGTCTTCCATTGCTGAAATCAGTACACACTTATTGTAATGTACAATAATGTGTCTAGGAAAGGTATTTCATCAATACTTCATCCTTTCCATTTGTTCCTTTTTTTTCATTAAATTTCAAATCTCTTTTTTGACAAAAGAATTTAAAGAGGACTGAACATCTACCATTGAATAATCATAGTATTAAATTACGAACATTGCAAACTCAAGCGTGTACTTTACAAATACCTAGAAATTTCAAAATGTAAACCGGACAGCATTGGATTCATGAGTGAGATCACAAGCTTCGAATTGAATAGTGTTATGAATTATTTCACTCGCTTCTCTTTTCATTCTCTTTGTTATCGTCAATCGTCTAGCATTTGAATAATTAGCATTCAAATGACCCCTTTTGAGTATTCGAGATATCTTGAGTTATTGCAATAACCGAATAACAGAATAATTTTAATTCGAATCATCCCATCTAGCGGCACTTTGATGTTGAGGGGTGAGGTTTCTGTCACCTATATTCTGTGTTGGAAGTGCTCAATATCATTTTCAGCGACAAATTGTAATTATTTGAAACTCATCAGATATATAAGTAGCCAGGCGGTTCGACGTGGGTGCTTTGTTCACTCACTCGAATTTACTGCCGTGTTGGTCGGTGGTTCAAGTCCTAGTCTGAACGATCGATTTTCACTTGCTATCGTCCAACCCGTGTTAGGAATCACACGTTAAAAGGTAAGACCTCGTTAATCCTTAGCTCGCACAAGTTTCGACATTCGATGATTGTCGTTGGTAAAGGTGCGACAGGTAGTTAACGGAAAAACAGATTTTTAAGCAGATTTTTTTTTATTGCAGTCGAGGAATTATTACGTCATCTCGATAGATTATTAGACTAACATTTCAACCTAACTAGCTTACTCTTACCAAGTTCACTAACCACGTGACGGAATTTTTAAGTCTACAGTAATCACTTCGAGATTCTCAAGAAGTTTATGGTTTCCGGTTCCTTGCCGAGAGTCCCTTCTGTAAGGTATTCTGTGCTAACCTCATTTAGTTTCACCAACTGGCCGGATAGCCCTGTTGCTGAGGCCATGAATGAAAAAAAGAAGTCAGTTAGTTTTGACTTTTGAATGAGTATACTGTGTTGTTTCTGTAGTCTGTGACTGTGTTTGAGTATTCATTAATTCATTTAATTGATTGTTTGATTTGATAACTGATAAAGTAAGGTGTCTTTAAAGTGGTCATCAGTGATAAAATATATAGCAGACGTGAATCGAAACAGAAAAATCGTTCATTTCTTCAGTGACGAGAAATCTGAAGTAAGTTGTAATTACATATCCTTACAAAGCTTCATTCAAAACAAATAAACACAAACAATAGTTACTTGGTTATTTCCCTTCCATTTTGGATGAAATTCGAAAGATCTTCAATATATCTTCATAAAATAGGTTAACCTAATAATATATTTCATTTCCAATAATACTTCATTTCAGAAATGGGTGACCGTTATAATATTCACAGCCAGTTGGAGCATTTACAGTCTAAATACATAGGTACTGGTCATTCAGACACTACAAAATACGAATGGTTGGTAAATCAGCATCGAGATAGCTTCTCAAGTTATCTGGGACATCCTGACCTCATCAACTTCATAGGTATCTGCGAGAATGAATCAAAGGCCAGAGTCAAATTCAACCTCATGGAAAAAATGTTGCAGCCCTGTGGTCCTCCACCAGACAAACCTGAAGATTAATTACCATAAATTCAAGATTATGTGATTATTTGATTCAATTTTTATCAGTGACATATTAATATATCTATGGTTTGTATAATTTAAAGGTCTCAATAAAGTTGTTTGTGGTGTGTATACTGAAACACATTAATAGCAGGTTTATGCAACACACCCATTACTAAGAACTGAGAGTTCAGCCATAACAAATCGAGGCGAGAGTTTATGGAAACTTGAAATATGCCCAGAAAGTTGACCAGCATGTAACTAATACTTGAAGCTCAGGTTAAAATCAAAATGACCATGCACTAAATTGAAATGTTTCCAATTGTTTCAAATTAGTATCTATTTTAATAATTGCAAAACTGAATAAAAACATGTTGAATTTCTTTCGTTAGCGTAGTGAAATTTCAAATGAAGTATAATCGTGCTTATGTTAACATGTGCATAAGCCGTACAATATTCTTAGGTATAGTCTCAGTTCCTAATCATTAGGAATCAAACCTCAGGAAATCGTCGATGCTTTTGCGAATTATTTTAAAAGTATACATCATATCGGATATCTCCCTGTGTGGTATGCTAGATAACTTTCCAAGCTATTTTCCAGGTATAAATATCGAACATATTAATGATATTATTACCAGAGAATTCAAGAATATTAATACGAATATAACACTGTTCAATGCCTATGTGAGGTCTAAACTAGAATACGGCATCTTAATATTGTATCCAATTTACAATTGACACATACATCATATTGATGCTGTTAAAAAAAGATTTTTAAAATATCTGCCTTTCAAGGTCACAGGATTATATCCTCAGAGGGGAACCGACTATTCTATCCTTCTGAATCAATTTAATGTAATATCTCTGAATACACGACGACTTTTTGTCGTCACAATTGTTGTCACAATCTCCTTTCTTCAGAAACTACTAAACAATAAGATCTCTTGTGTCCCTCTTTTACAAATGATCAACTTCCGCACCCCACGCCTCAATTCCAGATATCAAGACATTTTACTGGGATCTTGTTAGAATAAATAACAGTTTGAAAGCACCAGTTACAATACTTTGTAACAACTATAATTCAATATGTGATATGTGCGATATTAATCACAGTTCTCAAAGTTTTATTTTAAAATGTATTCTCGCTAGAACCTTTTAACTGCGATCTCTTTTTCTTTTCGATTCTTGTGATATATTTCTATTTCTACTTATTTTTCTTTTAGTTGTAGCAATCTTTTTTTTAACTAATTATTACTGTTTTGCATATATTTTCATCAACACCTTTGTACATTTCCTGTAATTGGGTGAATGCCTGTTGGAAATAAAGTGCTATCAATCAATCAATTAGGTTTAATTCTCAGGTATAAGTGTATAAACCCATATAAATAATCGTTCATTATGCAACAGACGCAATCGTTAATTTATTTATTTCATACATATAGCCTATAGATAAGTCTAGTGAATTTTTTATATCTGAAATATCAATGTACTTGTTAAACACAGTACTTCATATAACCATTTCATGTACTGAACTAGATTTATGACAAAAATATTTGTTGATAATTAGTAAGTATAATTTTGAGGATTTATTCTATTGAATTTGTTGAAATGATTGGAAAATTTGAAAAAACGAATTAGGAATGGCACAGTCTTCATCACAGCTTTATTAATTTATACTTCACAATATCTTTCTCAACACATAACATTAAAACGAGTAGTTTTCATCTCCATGCGTCTGTAACCACAAAGTTTGAGGATAATTTTTTCCTCAACCCTGATAACACCATTTGTGCGTCACCCTGCTTATTCACATTCAGTTCATTTCTTTGTGTGTGTAGGTATGTAGTGTAATTATTGCTAACATGCCGAAAAACCTATTTTGTTTGACTTTTCTTGGCAGACCATCAGAGAATCAATGAATAGCTAATCCTGGCTAGTATGCGAGGCACCTGAATAATAGCATTCAAGGTGGACACAACATATATATTTTTAGGGTCAGAAGACTCATACATGAAGAGTTTTGATTCAGAGCATATCAATGAGTCAAAAAATCCCTTTGTCAATACTCAAACTCACTCTGAGGGAGTAATATTAGGGAATAATATGAAAACCTTACTTGGGAGTGAATCGGGGTTATCCACTAGCATATGGGAGGCAATCCTAAAAAAAGGGGGTCAGATAAGGACACTCGCCAAACCATGCTATAATTTAAATCTAGTGTCTCAGAGTGGTCCATCAATAAGTAGAATACCTTTATTTGTAAGGTTCAGAACTACATTGGAACAATCTTTACGTTTGAAAAGTATAAGTTGCAGTAAAATTGCCGGATTTTGGCACATAAATCGACTTAAATTTAGTGAACAAAACAGTTACAAATTTGAAGGTATTCACCATTTAGATACTGAAGAAAACTGCATTTAATTTCTGGTAATTGAAACACATTCCAACAAATAAGGATAATAAAAAATCAGTGATAAGTAAGAGATAATGTTCTTCTAATCTATAATAAAGAAGTCAACGATCCTACCACAAAATAATCCTGTAAACAGTGAATAATTTGTAAATTGTCTGTAAATTCGGACAAAAGTCAAATAATAAATTATATCTGATGAGGAATCATGTAAGAAATGTAAGTCCATAATAGAAATTACTGAATCTACAATTATATGCAATAGTTGCTCTGCTATTTGCTATGAAAAATGCTCACAGCTGACTCCCTCAGAAGTTAGGGCAGTTGTGTTAAGAAAACGTACTTTTATGTAAGATTGATGACTTGTTTATTTTGTGATAATTCATGATCACTTTAATGAAATGAATAAAAACCCTTAAGTCTAATTACCACTAGTTAATTTTATTTATACGACCGGTTTCGGGTTTAACGCCATTATCAAGTATGAAAACCTTGATATACTTGATAGTAGGGTTAAACCCGAAACCGGTCTTATAAATAAAATTAACTAGTGGTAATTAGACAAAAGTGTTTTTATTCATTTCATTAAAGTGAAAACGTACTTTACTGTATTTTTTGCACTTCTTGTAAGGAAAACTTCAAGAAGGTTCCTAGGATTATCGAAAAGCTAAATGAAGTATTAGAAATCAACAAGAGTTCATTGGAAGAAAACACAAAATTGCTAGAAATCATAGCGAAACAAAATGAAAACAAGAATGATAATAACATGAATGAAATATCAGGAAATCAAAGAAAGGGAAATAGAGAAGCATGCATAATAATATGCAACATCTAGGAATCCAAAGAGAATAACCATTTGGTAAGGGCAAAGAGTGATACTGAAAACTTAAAAAAAATCTTGGCAGACTCACTGATCAAGTAACCATAAAAAATACATTTCGGCTTGGAGAATACACCCCTGATAGAAATAGACCATTGAAAATTGTACTGAAGAAGAAGCTATCTATATTTTACCAAATATAAGAAACATAAATATTCCTGGTAAAATAATCTTTTTGTACAACTGTCATTAAAAGTGACATTTTTAATGGTTGTCAAGAGTAATAATAGTATATTATATACCTAGGGTGAGAAGTGAGCTATTATTTATCGAGCATTTTTATATCCTGAGGTGCATAGTCCCGAATGTGGCTGAAGTTAGCTTTAGATTTAAATCCGATTCTTTCGATTTTACAGTTGACCAGATGAATAATGCTCATAATGATAGTTTCTCGAAATATGTCTACTTCACAATGAATTTTGGAGGTAGAAATGCATGATGATATCACGCATATTGGAATTCACATCAACGATTACACTAAAAGGGCGAGTCACTACCCGTAACAGGTATACCTTCAAAAAAGAGTTTCGCAAACCGTTTCGAGATATACTTGGATTTAAAACACAAAATAATGCAAAATGACAGCTTCAGTGAAAATTGAGAGGTAATCAGGCTGCCTAAACCTGGAAAGGGTGGTCTCGCCCCTATTGCTACAAGTAATGACGATTTCTACTGATAATTGATATCTGTCCACCAAAAACATGACGAGATTGGCAGAAATTTCATTTGTCAAATGATGAAAAAAAAATTCTGTATAGATGGCACATGGAGATTTATGATAGTTAATAGACTGGAAGGAGGTTCAACCCCTAATATAAAATTTCTGCCCAGGTCAATTTCTGACGAGAAAATCGAAATCCACGAAAATCTATTATAAGAACATATAGGAATGAACACTAATATCATGAAAATAAATACCATTCATATAATAACAGGGTGGTCTCGCCCTTATTTTGTCAATATACATAAATTTCTTTTTGTCAAAAACTGAACGAGATCGGAAAAATGTTCTGTACTCAAATGATTCAGTATAACCCTCTCGATAAAATGCATATAGGGATTCATAGCAAAGATCAGGCCATAAGGGCAAGTCGGCACCCCCACAGAAATATATTTGAAAAAGTGCTCGGCAAGAACCTGTTGAGATCGACTAGAATCGGAAACAGAAAAGTGGTGAAAATGAGCCTTACTAAAATATCAAATAGGCACTACTCAGGCTTAAGCAAAATAAAAAGGGTAAACTCACCCCTATTTTCTCCGATACTTAACGCCTCCCCACCAAAAACCTGACGAGATCGGTGAAAACTAAATATATCAAGTGATGAACAATGTTACTCTGAATAGATCCCACTTGAAGATTTATGAAAATCAATAGACTGCAAGGGGGATTCAGCCCCTAATATTAAAATTTTTCCTGAGGCAGTTTCTCGCGATAAGATGTAGATCAACGAAAATCTACAATAAGAACATATGGAAAACATACCCAATATCACGAAAATAAATATCATCTATATTAATTGATAAGAATAGGGTAGTCCCGCCCTTATTATGTCAATATATATAAATTTCTGTTTGTCAAAAACTGAACGAGATCGGAAAAATGTTCTGTACTCAAATGATTCAGTATAACCCTCTAGATGAAATGCATATAGGGATTCATAGCAAAGATCAGGCCATAAGGGCAAGTCGGCACCCCCACAGAAATATATTTGAAAAAGTGTTCGGCAAGAACCTGTTGAGATCGACTAGGATCGGAAACAGAAAAGTAGTGAGAATGAGCCTTACTAAAATATCAAATAGTCACTACTCAGGCCTAAGCAAAATAAACAGGGTAAAATTACCTCTATTGTCTCCGATATTTAACGCCTCTCCACCAAAAACCTGACGAGATCGGTGAAAACTAAATATATCAAGTGATGAACAATGTTACTCTGAATATATTCCACTTGGAAATTTATGAAAGTTAATAGACTGCAAGGGGGATTCAGCCCCTAATATTAAAATTTTTGCTGAGGCAGTTTCTCGCGATAAGATGTAGATCAACGAAAATCTACAATAAGAACATATGGAAAACATACCCAATATCATGAAAATAAATATCATCTATATTAATTAATTATGAATAGGGTAGTCCCGCCCTCATTATGTCAATATATATAAATTTCTGTTTGTCAAAAACTGAACGAGATCGGAAAAATTTTCTGTACTCAAATGATTCAGTATAACCCTCTCGATGAAATGCATATAGGGATTCATAACAAATATCAGGCCATAAGGGCAAGTCGGCACCTCCACAGAAATATATTTGAAAATGTCTTCGGCAAGAACCTGTTGAGATCGACTAGAATCGGAAACAGAAAAGTAGTTGGAATAAGCCTTACAAAATATCAAATAGTCACTACTCAGGCTTAAGCAAAATAAAAAGGGTAAACTCACCCCTATTTTCTCCGATACTTAACGCCTCTCCACCAAAAACCTGACGAGATCGGTGAACAGTAAATATATCAAGTGATGAACAATGTTACTATGAAAATATTCCACATGGAGATCTATGAAAGGTAATAGTCTGCAAGGAGGATTCAAATCCTAATATTGAAATTGTGCCTGAGGCAGGTTCTCGCAAGAATATGTAGAAGAATAAAAATCTACAATAAGATCATATGGAAAACAACCCCAATATCATTAATTACAAAGTAGGTCCCGCCTTATTGTGTCAATGTAAATTTCAGTTTGTCAAAAATTGAACGAAATCGAAAAAAATTTCAGTACCCGAATGATTCTATATATAACTCTCGACAACATGCATATAGTGATTTATATTAAAGATCAGTACATAAGGGTGAGTGATGAAATTCGGCCAGAACTTATTGATCTACATATTCTCACAAGAAACGGCCTCAGGACGAATTCAATATTAGGGTTTGAATCCCCCTTGCAGTCTATTAACTTTCATAAATTTCCAAGTGGAATATATTCAGAGTAACATTGTTCATCACTTGACATATTTAGTTTTCACCGATCTCGTCAGGTTTTTGGTGGAGAGGCGTTAAATATCGGAGACAATAGGGGTGATTTTACCCTGTTTATTTTGCTTAGGCCTGAGTAGTGACTATTTGATATTTTAGTAAGGCTCATTCTCACTACTTTTCTGTTTCCGATTCTAGTCGATCTCAACAGGTTCTTGCCGAACACTTTTTCAAATATATTTCTATGGGGGTGCCGACTTGCCCTTATGGCCTGATCTTTGCTATGAATCCCTATATGCATTTCATCTAGAGGGTTATACTGAATCATTTGAGTACAGAAAATTTTTCCGATCTCGTTCAGTTTTTGACAAACAGAAATTTATATATATATTGACATAATAAGGGCGGGACTACCCTATTCTTATTAATTAATATAGATGATATTTATTTTCGTGATATTGGGTATGTTTTCCATATGTTCTTATTGTAGATTTTTGTTGATCTACATCTTATCGCGAGAAACTGCCTCAGGAAAAATTTTAATATTAGGGGTTGAATCCCCTTGCAGTCTATTAATTTTCATAAATCTTCAAGTGGGATCTATTCAGAGTAACATTGTTCATCACTTGATATATTTAGTTTTCACCGATCTCGTCAGGTTTTTGGTGGGGAGGCGTTAAGTATCGGAGAAAATAGGGGTGAGTTTACCCTTTTTATTTTGCTTAAGCCTGAGTAGTGCCTATTTGATATTTTAGTAAGGCTCATTTTCACCACTTTTCTGTTTCCGATTCTAGTCGATCTCAACAGGTTCTTGCCGAGCACTTTTTCAAATATATTTCTGTGGGGGTGCCGACTTGCCCTTATGGCCTGATCTTTGCTATGAATCCCTATATGCATTTTATCGAGAGGGTTATACTGAATCATTTGAGTACAGAACATTTTTCCGATCTCGTTCAGTTTTTGACAAAAAGAAATTTATGTATATTGACAAAATAAGGGCGAGACCACCCTGTTATTATATGAATGGTATTTATTTTCATGATATTAGTGTTCATTCCTATATGTTCTTATAATAGATTTTCGTGGATTTCGATTTTCTCGTCAGAAATTGACCTGGGCAGAAATTTTATATTAGGGGTTGAACCTCCTTCCAGTCTATTAACTATCATAAATCTCCATGTGCCATCTATACAGAATTTTTTTTTCATCATTTGACAAATGAAATTTCTGCCAATCTCGTCATGTTTTTGGTGGACAGATATCAATTATCAGTAGAAATCGTCATTACTTGTAGCAATAGGGGCGAGACCACCCTTTCCAGGTTTAGGCAGCCTGATTACCTCTCAATTTTCACTGAAGCTGTCATTTTGCATTATTTTGTGTTTTAAATCCAAGTATATCTCGAAACGGTTTGCGAAACTCTTTTTTGAAGGTATACCTGTTACGGGTAGTGATTGCCCTTTTAGTGTAATCTTTGATGTGAATTCCAATATGCGTGATATCATCATGCATTTCTACCTCCAAAATTCATTGTGAAGTAGACATATTTCGAGAAACTATCATTATGAGCATTATTCATCTGGTCAACTGTAAAATCGAAAGAATCGGATTTAAATCTAAAGCTAACTTCAGCCACATCAACATTGATAGAACTTAAAACAAAACTACTTAAAAAAAAACGAAACATTATTCTGAAACAGGTACCTAATTAATAATTTTCAACCTTTTAATGGTTGCAGGTCAACAACAATCAGTTCTGTTAATTTTATCCAAAAATCAAGATTTTACAATATCATGAAGATCAGCCTTGATTGATTGATAAGTTGTTATCAATCAAAACAACACAATAGTTTTATCTAATCCTACTACTAAAAGAAATGTTGAATCATAATATTATGATTATGAGACAATGTATGATTACTATTGCCTTCGAATTTTAATTAATTACACACGTCACATTCAAAAGAATTATCTTTGGCTTCTGAATAACTTAATCCTAGAAATTGCGTGCATTTCAGATGATACCATCTAATACACTTGTCACAGCCAATGTTTTTCTCATCGTCATCTTCTACATCAGAAATTAATACATCGTCACATTTAGCACATTTCATTAGCTCCACGGCTGGTACATTTTCTTTCTGGTGATTTTTGATGTGCAAGGCTCGGCATTGGTGGGTGGCTTTGGTGCAGAATGTATTTCGGCTGTTACTGTTTGAACCTGCTCAGTCGAATCGGAGTTAGCTTCATCATTTATGTTTTCGTCTTCTACGTGTAATGAAGAGATGGTGATTTCTTTAGTTGCATCCAATTCTAAAGTAGTACTATTTTGTTCTATTGATAGTTCCATAAGAGACCTCTCAGATTCAGTTTCGATAGAAATCTCTGCTAAGCCAACTTCTGCAGGGAGAGTATTTTTAAACTATTGACTGCTCTCGTAATAGTTCGAATGTTAATATTATTTTGTTTTAGTGTCGGTTTCAGGTGTTTTATTTTTTTTTTTTTAACTTTTAATGTCCGTGTGGGTAATATCTTGAGACTGTTGATCAACGGCCTGTACATTTTCCAAAGTATTTCTTACACATTTAGTGTAATCAGGACTATTTGCATCGAATGGATAAAGACCACATCGCTCAAACCCATTTTTGATGTTGTCGGCCATGTTAGGATGTTGTAATGCTTCATTTAATAATGTGCAAAAGTTTGTTTTTGTAACGGCAGAATTCAAATTTTCTGGTTTTGATAGGAATGCGCGGACTGTAGATTTCCAATATGTTTTTACTGGTGCAAATACGCTGACGTCAGCTGGTTGTAAAATATGGGTGATGTTGGGCGGCAGGGCATACAAAATAATTTGCAATTATTTTGCACTAATTTTTTTTCTTATTGAAATATACAGTTTGCTGAAACTATTCAATATTTATATCAGGAATTCCAGAACTCTATCAAATCTACCCAGAATTCCAAAAAATGTGTATTTGCACAAAGTCGGCGCCAGCTTCACATGAATCATTTATATTGGTAACATGGGTTCCAAGACTTTTATTTTTCCAAGACCGTCCTGGAACTATACAAAGTCTTGGAGAACTAGCCATTAGTTAGCAGGAAAAGTCTTGTCTACAGTGTCACATACAGTGTCACCATTAAAGTCACCATTTTCGAAAAGTTTCAATGAAGTTTAACTTCGGCACTTCTTTGTGCTTTAAATTTAACTTAATGATGCGGCCAACTGCGACCCAGTGTTTGTCAAATTCAACTTTTTTTTTGAAAAAAATTGAAAAAGTGTATTTCTAGATAGAATTCCACAAAAAGTTACTTGAAAAAGTTGCGTCTACGGCAATTTTATATCCATATGCCAAATTTTATGCAACTAGGATAAAGTTTACGTTTTGCTTATTTTTGACAGATATCCCCTTTATTTTAAAAAAACAAGTTCGGTTAATTGTCATCAATTCATGTATACATAACAAACTCATCATGGAGTTTAACTTTTCTGATACATTTTTACTTATACGGACATTTTTAGAGAGAAATTAAAAATTTGCTATAAAAATTTTAACATGACTGGGGCAAAGTTTCAATCACTTGGCTATTTTCTTAAACAAACCTTTTATTTCGAAAAAGCATAGGCAACTAAAAAAAGGCAAATAATTTCGATAGAACTGTTATTATTATTAAAAATTTTAAACAACAATAATATTATAGAAAATACAAATGGGTACAAAAAATTACTTATTGATCTAAATGAGGTTGTCAAACACTTATAGCCTACATTTCAGTATGTCGTCCTACACGTTCAATACAAATTATGGTCCTTCTACTGACATCTGTAACTGCATTTTCAATAAATCAGGGATTTATATTTGCACAGCGCTCGCGAATGGTATTTTCCAGATGTTGTATCTCAGTAAATGGTCTACTTCGGAACACTTTTTGTTTCAGGTAACTCCACAAAAAAAAAGTCTAAAGGCGTCAAGTCGGGTGATCTAGGTGGCCAATAATGTTTCCAGTTACGTCCAATGTTTGCCTCTGAACATTTGTTGGAGGGACTGTTTTACAGCAACCGTGTAATGTATTGGTGCGCCATCAAGCTGATACCATAGGTCGTATTTAATATTTAAAGGCATATTATCTAAAACTTCACTAACCTCATTATTTAAAAGGTTGAGATAACCGATGGATGATAAATTTTCCCTAAAGAAAAATGGCCCAATTATTTGGTCGTTAAGTATCCCACATCATTCATTAGTTTTAAAGGAATACTGATCACCACATTCAACTGTGAAATTGGGATTTTCCTGGGCCCACCATCGGCAATTTTGAGAACTTACCGTTCCATTTGAAGAGAACGTTGCCTCATCTATCCGTAAAATTTTATACGGAAACTTTACATTTTCTTCTCTCTCCTTGAAACCAGAATGAAAACCCCAAACGGACATCAAAATCTTGTTCTTTTAATGTGTTAATAAATTTTGGCTTGTAAGGCCAAAATTTATTCGTTTGTAAGGCCAAAATTTATTCTTTAATGAAATTTTTTTAACACTTTCTCTCTTGTAATCGATATTTTTTATATCGGTTATGCTCGTTTGCCCGTGTTCAATAACTGTTAAACAAATGTTAAGTTGGGCCTCCTTATCATATTTACTTGGAGTGTGCTTTTTCTTAAATTGATTTGCTACGGATCCTGTTTCTCTGAATTTCGACATTATCCTTGAAGAAGATTAAAAAGCGGGTTGAACGGGATTGTTCCCAGTAGGAGATTTGAGCCGGTTCTAAGCCTCCCCCACCACTATGACGTATTAATTGCTTTTTTTTGTTGTTTAGTGAAGTCAAGGTGATGTGACCTTGAAGTATCTGGTACATGGATCGTTCAGAATTTTTTTCCGATTCTAAGTCTCCCCTCACCACTATGACGTATTAATTGCTTTTTTTGTTGTTTAGTGAAGTCAAGGGGATGTGACCTTGAAGTGTCTGGTTCATGGATCGTTCAGATTTTTTTTCATATGAGATTTTGTGTGTGTGTGTGTGTGTGTGAGAGAATGCACGGTACAGGATTTCATCATATGCTTGTCTATGTACAAACATACGTCTGCATACTTCGAAGATCCTCCAAGTAATGAATGCTCCATCGGTGTGAGGCCACCAAGTTAGTAGTGGTGTGACGTCACAGCAGCAGCAATCGTTCAACGGTAAAAGAGCAAGATGTTCACTCCACGACGTCTGGCTGAGTAATGCGTATTCATCGGTCTGCCCTCACCTCTCTCGAATTGGAGAAGGCTGTGACGTAACGCATCGCTCTAGCCTCGCTACCGATGGTGACACGCAGGTGGCCGAGGACTGTGCTAACGTCTGCCCTCTCCGAGAGCACAACGACCACTGCCTGTTCGTATCGGCGTCTGTTATCGCATCCAGTTGGGAGGTGGGTTTGGCTGTGACGTCAGGCATCTCTAGTGGGTAGCAACTAGCAATGTGAACCTTTCTCGGTTTCATGGTGGGGGTGACTCGCGCTGTTCAACATAAAAGAAATGCCTGGCACACTATGAAATCAGTAGACGAATATATCTGCAGCAGTAAGCAATTGGTAGAGTGTTATTCAGTTCGTAATAGAAGGAAGACGGTGAGTGTATTTTGCTGTTGGAAATTGTTTATATTTTCATACATATTTTCATCGTGTCCGTTTCAAAAGTAGACTTAAATAAAATCAATAATTTGATTGTACAGGAGGTTGAAATACTACAGCAAAAGGCTTTATCATCATTACCAATTGATGAAGTATATATAATTAAAAATATGTCAACTTATTCTACAAGGTTTGGAAAATCAATTTTATTAACTTTGGAAGATGTGAGCAATGATAAATTATTTAAAACATGGCTACTAAAACGTATTTCGTTGCAATTTAGTGATGACGATATAACTTGTATCAACTTATCGGGTGGTAATTATACGATGGTGTATTTAGGTCAGAGCCCGTAAAGTTTTGCAGGTATGAAAACGCGATCTCTAGTTAAATTCAGAATGATTGAATAATAATAGTAATTATGTATAGTGAATTTCTTTTTGTTTTAATAATATTGATATATTAGATAATTTAGATGATAATTATATGGAAATATAAACATTACTAACTTAACTCTGCTAACTAACAACTTTTTGGATAATGAATTGGAATCGTGGCAACTTTGTGAGATTATGATTGAACTAAACCTGAGAAGATTCCTGTATAGCCTCCAACCAAACTTGCCAGAATGAATTATTCATCACTTTGAATTGAATGATGAAAATCGAGAATTTGAAGATGGTCGCGAAAATGATGACTATGAGGAAGAAGTTATTTTAGATAGTCTGTATGTTCCTGTAAATCATAAATAATGTCAAATAAAAAAACTTTGTATTTTTTTCATGTTTTATTTATTCAAATCCCATTATATATAATAGAAAATGATTACAAAACAATAAATATGAATTAAGAAAAATTACAATGCATGATATAAGTCAGTTACAAATGAAAGAAAAAAAAATCGTAAAACAGTACATGATAGAGTGGAAAAATGAAATAGTATCAATAATTTAAAGACTGTCAATATCTGCTGTGAACTGAACCATCCAATGCATTGTATGTTAAAACTGTATCATGCAAAATTAATGCATATACTTTAGTGTTGTCTGGAAACTTGGTCTTCCTTGTCTCAAACTCAATCTTTATATCAATAGTTGATGATTTTGTTGCATTCGGTTGATAGGAGCAATCGATGACGAATAGTGGATTCTCTCTAAATTGTCCAATGTCCATCAGAGGTTTACTCATATCTTTATCATAATAACTCCGCTGGAAACTCTCAAAAGCATGATAAACAGGAGCATCAAGTTTTTTATCGAAATTCAAATTCCAACGCTAATATGGATAAACTTCAGAATTTAAGTATACTCGAATACTATTGATATCAGCAGTTGTGAATTTTGTAATATCCCGTGTTCTATCTTCAGATGTGGTAGTACTTTGGAATACGATGATGACAAAACGAGGAGTTTCCAGAGCGTTAGCTGTTTTGATGGCCCATATGTCTGAAGAAGTCCCACGTAATGATGGTAGTTCATAGAGGTCCCACATACGATAAGCCAACTTGATTTTGGCATTCAGACCGATTTTGTTTATTCTACTCAAAAGTTTGAGCTTGTGTTTATCATCTGGTACAATGTGTCTTATTTTCCATTCGATTTTATTTATTTCCAAATCAGCATCAACCTCACCTATATATGAGTTTTTGAATGATCGGGCGATAATCAAAAAATCAATTCCTGTTTAGCATTCAAGATACTTTTGTTGTAATCTTCAGCAAAACCCATCAAATATTTCAGTGGTAGTTTTCCACTAAAAACATGACTGTTTGTATCCAAGATATCTTGTTTCAATTGTGAAAGTCCCCAGCCAGATGTCAAAAATGTGTTAGCACGTGATTGTCCAAATGAAATGGTTTTCATTGTAGATGTTATCCCAGGTTTTCTAACAACAGCCACTTGTTCACCACCCATTTCGTAACGAATTTAATCAAAGAGAAATGCAATTGCATTATTCAAGAGATAGCATGTTTTCGCTACATCTTTCGGGGTGAATTTACCTTCTATGTAAATGAAGCTCTCGGCAATATCTAGTATAACATCTTGATTATTGATTGCAATTCTAATTTCATCCGAATTCCTGAATAGCGGTGATCCGTAGGTCTTGTATGTGTGCTCATGTAAACTTATGAGAGAATGATCGAGCACTGGTTCATCGAATATATTCAACTTTTCTCTGTTTGTTTCGAGCACCATTGTTATTTTCTCACTTTCAATCCAATCGATTTCAAAAATTTAAGATCACTCACAGACAGAGCGTTATGTGCTAACTGTTTAGCATACACTTGTGGAACGAGCTTTTTTTTATGCACACTTTTCTTTTTATGCACTTTTTTCTTTTTGATAGTGCAGCTCGTTTTGGTTTGGGATTGTTCAATACGATTTTGTCTATTGTAAATGAAACCCATAACAATAGTTATTCGATTTTCTTCAATTCCAAAATAATGAAAATCTCTTCTTCACTTCCAAAATCGATAAAGTTATTTTTTTCATCCAAAATACGCACTGTAATGTTGTGAATCAATTTACGACCTTCTGGACTGACAGGCATATATATAATACTGTGTAGTTCTTTAGTAATATTGTATCCAGGTTCGACATCAATATCGAATGAGAAAAGAATGTGGGATTCTTCACCATTTATATATGAACCAGATATTATATTGCAATCTAAGCGGATAAGTCTCACAGTTGTAATGTTTATTGGTAATGAGGATTCATGTATCAGATTTGGTGAAAATATGTCATGAGCGAATCCCATCATTTCTGCTATAGAATTTGGATGTGTCAGATCAATTTCATATTTGGATCGCATTTCACATTTGAATGTATTATTATTGGCGTGTAGATAGAAAATATCATCTGCAACGATATCAATTGGTTTTTTATCATGAAACAATCTGAACATGATATGTTTCTATATAACGGCATTTATCTCTTCTATTTCGTAAGCACCACATGGAATTTCAATTGTAAACTTTTGGAGTATCGATGACTTGTCATTACTGATTCTGAAACTCACTAAATTATTAGCTTTAGTTATATTATTGATTGTTTTGCATACATAGAATCCCAAAGTCCTAATCCATAACGGCTGTTCCTATCCAATTCAACTGGTAGAAAAAAAATCCGCACTCAAGACACTTGTCCCGACAGCTTGTAGCTCGAACTTTCGTGACATGACTGATGAATATTTTGAAACACATTTCAATTTATTGTTGTACACAGCAACAGCACAACACTTTTTGGAAGGTGTTGTATTGTAATAAGTATCATTTTTATTGGTACCGATATTCACATCCTCTATATTACTAATACAACACATAGATTTTCGAGGTATAGGATCATCATTAACATCTGAATCTAAATTTTCATCGGGGTGTTGTTCATAACAATATGTATATTTCATTATATCGATGTCATCTTGTAGATGTTTGGGTAACTTTTCCCAAACATATGCAATCTCATGTGGAACACATGCAAGTATCACTTCCTTGGGCATATTTGCAAGCATCACTTTATCCATTTTTTTCAAGGTACCATATTTTGAAAATATTCTAAGTGAAAACCCCATTCCCTGGATAGCCTCCCGATCCAGTTTTGGTGTTGTATCCATTTTTTATTTGGAAAATTATTCAGAGAGAAACTGTAAGCATAAGTGACCACAGAGAACTGTATTAAATTCCTGTTGACGATCATAGTTATATTTGATTTTTACATTCGAACATTTTCGAAAGAATCGAGTCAATTCCAATGGTGGGGGTAGATCTCCAAAACTATAGAAATATGTGACTTCTTTCCCGCATTTATTATATGCCACCCATATGTTCCTGGTCCACGTCCACTTATTCCATCTAAATTAACAATAGCTGTCTCGTTTTGTCTTGGACCTGAAGAGGGTAATCTGAGATGCATAAAAACACAACGAAAATGTTAAATTTTCATTTTCTGTGCATAATAACTGAGATCGAGATCAGTAAGACGCCTCTGAGGTAGGGGTTCAATTAGTTTTTTGTTTTGTTTGTGGCTTTGTGTGGTATATTCCACTTCCGTGTTTGCCCAATGCTACAGCCTCCATGGTTTTATTGTGGCGATTGGCTTCCATTAAAGCCGCTCTGCTGGCTTTTGCCGAATTCACGGCCTTGGTAATACCAGCAGCGGCTCCCGCCAAACTCCCTAGTGCGGATAATCCAGCAAAAATTGGTATCAATGGCAAAAGTCCACCGATCTTGGGAACAGGAATTATGCGTGGTGTGCGGATTTTCTTCTTTCCACCGGCAGCTTTGAGGTATTTACGTGCCGCCTGCAATGCCACAGTGTTTTTGCTATTATTCGTCATAAATTGATTCCCACCAGCTTTCTTCAATACATTTCGCATTTTATGGACTATCCTAGCACCAAATGCAACTTTTCTAATTTTATTTTTCTTCGTTTGTTTCCTCTTACATTTTTTCTTATTGGTACTACAACCCATGCCCATATGTCTTTTCGCTTTCATAATGTTGGTGACAAGTAATGCAGCTGCTCTTTCCCCAATACTCGCGTCCTTCGATTTAACCCTATCCCAAGCGCTGTATTCAGGTTCTTTGTCGGCTAAATGTCTTGCTGCAAGATCGGATGGATGCTTAGAATATTGAATATCGTGTTTTTTGCATTCAATATCTAATTTATTGATTCCAGGATCCTTGTGAGCTAAACGTTGTTTCAATTTTGTACCCGGTCCACAGTATTGATAACCTCCGGGTAGATGTAATTCGAAAGGAAGTTTCTTTATTAAATCATTAACAAAACTACAACCTTTTTTAATTTTACGATCACTTTCAATACGTCCGTATCGTTTGATGGTACACATTGAAATGAATAAGCTAATAACATTTATATAGTCTCTAACCACGGCACGATGCGCATTGTAAAACAGAAAGAAAATTTTGCTGTAGATAATCTGGATGAGAAATTTGGGTGTGGATTGAATGGACAAAGGGTATTCAGACATGGTCCACTACTTCCATCATCAGTTCACCTTTTATAGAAGAAAATAAACTAACGCATGCGCTCTTCTATCAACTAGCCCACTCTTTCATTGACTAGCACATGCGCTCTTGCATGCACTCTTCCATCAACTAGCCCACTCTTTCATTGACTAGCACATGCGCTCTTTCACTAAACTGTTTACGCATGTGACGATCTTTCTCATTCAAGAGGAACACTCTGTTGCATGCATTTCAAAATGTGAGAAAATGACACAAATAGATTCAAAATAATATATTTATTAATAACAGAAGACAATGACATTAATAAAACAAAAAAATCAAAAGTGTTGATGTGTCTCTGTCGTTGTGGAATGTTCTTTGATTCTTCTCCTCAATATTTGTTGATCATGTGTCAAACAGCAACATTGAAGGAAATGAATTCTCCTATTGGGGTAGAGTTGACCAACCTTCTCACACAGACCCAAGAACTTCTACATGAAGTGCATACATGATTCCAACAATTCGTTGTGTATGTATCACAACGCAAACAACGTAGCAACGGAGCTGGAATAGCAGCACAGGTAGCACAAATATTTCTACAAATACCCATATTATTGGATATTATAAGTTCGGAACACTTCAGGCATTGTAACTGTTGCTGACGATACTCTATTTTTGGCCGCTTCGGTGGATGAGATGGAGGCAACAGCTGATTCCGCGACATACAATCATTGCACATACCAGTGCAAGGATTAATTGTTTCCTTAGGTCTACTTATTTGGCAAAAGTAGCACACAATCCACACTATCATCATCATTGGGTAGACACACACTTTTGGTTTTTCATTCCACTCTTATGGAAACGGCATTTTTACTAATTCGTTTAGAAATAATAAGAGATGACTTTTAGAAACTCTGACTGATCTCTCTTACAACGACATTCTCTATTTATATAAATTAACATCGTGTGAAAGTATAGTGGGGAAACTTATTCTTCTCTCCCACTCAAAACGAGTCAAGTGGTAGGTGGGAGTTATACCACTTCCACTTCCTATTCAATCATATAAGTCGACTTACCATCCTGAAGTTCATTCATTCACTCTACAACTGTGAGCAAACAACAAGATGAATTCTGAAAAAATAGCTGCTGCATTAAATAACATATCTGCTATTGATGAAAATAATTGGATAGACGAGTCAGATGATGAGGATGTCAACATTCCACTAGAGGAAGTGATAGTTGAAGAAGAGGATATTGGAGTTGATGAAGTTGAAAATGAGGTCAATGAAGATGATGATGTGGTGGAGTTTGAAGGGGTTGTGGATGGAGAAGAAGACGATGAAGGGATTGTAGCTGATTCATCTGAAGGTGATGGTGCTTTGAGGATCGGTATGCGAATGCTCAATGTCAGTGAGACATTAGAAGATCCATTGGACTTATATTGTGCAATGGATGCATACGTGTTGATCAGCACAATTGATGGTGGTAACAAGAAACTATGTTGGTGCTGCTTTCGTTTTTATTCACACAGAAATAACAATGGAGGGTGGTATCATCATGTCAACACCCACAACATCGTCTCTATTATGGAAATGGGGCAGAATTAGTGTGATGCTTGCGAGAGACCCCTAACAAACTTCACCCGAGTGTCGACTTACATTATATGTAACAATGTCAAACCTGTGGCATAATAACCGTGGACCTACTGGCCAAAAAAAAAAAACAACAGCCCTTCTCAGGGCTACATAATTCACACAAACAGTAGTAGTAGAATTCACAGATTATGTGACAATTGACTACTTTGACTAAAAAAGTCGAAGTTAGGATTTTGTTGATCATTGAATATCTGTGCATATGATAAGTACTTCTTTGACTGAAAAGTCGAAGTTGGGAATTTGATAGTCATTGAATATCTATGCATATGATGAGTACTACTTTAAATGAAAGTTGAAGTTGGCATTTTGTCAATCATTGAATGCATATAATGATGAGTACTACAGAGTGGGATGATGGTACTTTTACATGCATTTTGTTTGTTTGAGACTATAATGTTAACAATGGTATGAACCTGTTTCTGTTTGAAAGTATAATGATTGCTCTGAAAAGAGCTCTTTTTGTTTCAGACTTCAATTGTAGCCCTGAAAAGGGCTGTTTTTTTTTATTAATCCATGCAATGGTATGGACTAATGCTCCTCATCATCATCAGAAACAATAATAATGGTGTCGTCATCTGAATCATCTGAATCAGATGATATACTAATGATCTCGTCCTCATAATCATCTGAATCAGATGATATACTAATGACATCGTCCGCATAATCATCTAGATTGTCTAACTCGTCAAAAGCCATCTCAAATTCTGCATCTACTTCCTCTTGCATACCTTGTTCTATACGTTCTGGGAAATCATCAGGAAGATCATAGATCCGTTGCAGAAATTGAGCGAAGGTCGTACTGAAATGATCGGACGTTGAATCTATTTCATGTACCTGGATGGGTCCTGTACTCGACATTGTGGAAGAATGATGTAGAACTGGGATTGATGCTATATTTATATTGGAAAAAATAAAATGGAGGGGTGAAGTGTAAATGTAGAACAATTCAGTGTTTGAAATTCGAAAACACCAAGAATGATGATCTTCATGAAACTCTGAGTGATTATTATGAAAAGAAGCTAATAAGGGTGAGGGAGGAAGTCACTGCCCCAGCCTCGCAGTGCCTCGTGTACACCAACCAAAAAGTGTGTACTCCGTGGAAGGGTAGGGAAGGGTGGAAGAAACGATTACATATCGTCATCAATCAGGATGGGGGATGGTAGAGGACTATCTTCGATGAGGATTGGACATAGTTGAGGTCTATCCTCGAATTCCTCGGACTCATCGTCAGCGTCATCATCGTCATCACTGTCATCGTCATCATCTGTGTCTCCGGGTAGTGGGTCATCCCAATCGGGATCCCACCATCCGTTAGGATCCGGATAACCTCCATCCGAAAGGTGCCCTTCATCGCTGCCGGTAACATGCTGCACCTGCATTCGAATGTCATGATTCATGTGTTCATACCCAATGCCGTGCGGTGCCGTCGTGGAGTGAACGATACGTACTTGGATGGAGGCGTAATAAGGTGGCTGATGCTCTGGGACACTGAATGGTTCGGTAGTTGAATCAGGTTTCATATTGGAGGTGGCTGATCAACTGAATATTCCAACAGATAATTCCTACTTTTAAACTTTTGAAAGGGAGTGAGGGAGGAGAATGGATTAAGTGGGAATGAATTGCAAAATGACATGAGCTATATTCAATGAAAGAGATAATTGAATGGATATGATACAATATGAATTATATGAAATTAAACTTATTGATTTCATTGTGAAACATGTCTTTTGAAACTAATAAGGGAGAGGGAGGAAGACACTGTCCCAACCTCGCAGTGTCTCGTGTACACCAACCAAAAAGTGTGTACCCCGAAGGAAAGGAAAGGATGGGAGAAACGATTACATATCGTCATCAGAATTGAGGTCATTCTCAATTCTGCGTGAGAAAGCCAGCCGCCTTGACCACTGGGCAGCAGCTTCTGGATCAGTATCCATATTAGGATCCGGATACTCTATGTCCGACCTTTGCCTATCGTCAGTGCTTGTAACATGAAGCACTTGAATCCGAGAATCAATGATCCAAAACGTTGAAGGACCTCTATGTGTCTGTAGTGGAATCGACTTCCATGTCCACATTCGAATCGTCGTCGTTGTTACTCCTGTAGTCGGGAGCTCTAGGTTCTGACAGAGGTTCCAACTGTCCGGTCGTGGAATCAGCTTCCTGAGTTGTTGACATGCTGGCGATAGCTACTCAACTGAATATTACATTGAGGAACTCCTACATTTATACTCTTCAAGTGGAGAGGGTGGGAGTGGCGGGTAGGTAGGGGTTATGCAATGTTGTATATAAAAATGAATAATATGAAATATACTTATTGATTTCATTATGAAACATGTCTTTTCTTTTTTAATTTTCTTCCCAAGAGATTATTTACAATAGAGTAGAGAACACAAAAATTGATGTGAGGTATTTGTCTAAAAGAATTTGGAATTGAAATAAAAAAATGAAAATAATAATAAGACGAAGTGAAGAAAAATGCTCCAACCATCGCATTGTTCAATGTGTACCATTTATTTTTCTAAAATTACAAATATAAACTTAAAACTACCATAATTAAATATTCCTAACTAACCTAAAACTAATCTTTCATTTACACTTAATCTACGGAAAAGTCTTGATAAATGTCACTAACTTTTTATACGTCTCTATCGAAGAGGTCTCTGCTCTACACCTTTCCTCCAGAGATGCATACTTCCGATCTAGTTCGGCCATTTTTTTTCGCTAATTGTCTCCGTTGGTCAACAATTTCAGACTTTTCGCGGTTCATGTTAACCAATGCGGCCTCACTTGATCGGGAAGCATGTTCTTCTTCCTTACATATCTGTAGGAAACCGCTCAACATCTCACTGACCTCTCCGATAGGTTGTCGCACTTGTGGCACCGACACTTGGGGAATCGCAGGTGTTGCTGGCAGCGGTGATAGCGGCACCGCCAACGGGTCAATACAACGCACTCCGGAGAAGGTGCCCTAGGTGTTTCCACTGCTGGTGCTGCTGCGGGGGGCGTGGAGGGCCTTAAACTCTTACGAGTGGTCGACCAACTACCTGCATAACTGGTGATAGCATTCAGATGTTTCCTTACGGTGTCTTTTGCGATTATTTTGAAAAGAATATTTGTCGAGTAAAGATAATTGACCTGGAGTTTTAGTGACGTGATTGAAATTGAAAAAATGAGAATTCAATAATGTGGGATTATTTAGGTTATATGGAAGTTCAGATTTTTTATCGATTTTTTTTTATTTCAGTATCAGTGCCATCAGTATCACACCATATCAAGTGGTCACTAATTTATGTGAATTTTCATGTGGATAATGTTGATATTTTATGTTGAAATTTGTATCAATCTGAAGTGAAAAACCTGGAGAATATATGTAGTGTTTTTGTATTCAAAGAAAAGTTGAAAATTATCATGTAATTAGTGTTTAAACAACAACATAAACTAATTAACCCAACAAAAACTATAAGTACAAAAACCGGTATAGTAGTAGAAAAAATTGGGAGTGTCTACTGAGCCAATTGCCCTACAATGGTCTGCAATACCTGTAACTTAGAAATGACTCCTGGTGAAGGGGTATGTTGTGATAGTTGTCAAGTAACAACACATTCTACCCTTAACTGTTCAGGAATATCCACATCTGAGGTGAGGGCCATAGTATTACAAAAAAGAAGCTTACTGTACTTTTGTGAAGAATGCCGGGAGGCTTTTAAAAGTGTTCCAAAGCTGCTTAGAGAAATAAGGGACATGAGAAAGGAGATGAATACATTAAAGCAAGAAGTGGAAGATCTGAAGCAAAAGGAGAAACAAGAAGTCTACAATTTGAAGAGATAGTTATGGAACTGGAGGAAAGAAAGAAGAAATCTAAAAATGTTATTATATTAAATATTAAAGAGTCAATTAAAACAAATAAAAAAGAGAGAATAGAAGATGAAATGAATACAGTAAAAACAATTTTGTCAGAAACTGAAGTAGAAGATCTTGAATATAGAGTTCAACGTATTGGAAAATATGAACCTGGTAAAAATAGACCCCTAAGAATAGTGATGGCAAAGCCAGAAGCAGCTAAAGAAATTCTCCGAAATAAAAATAAAATTAAAACATTCAAAGCAACTATCTTTGGCGATCAAACCAAAGCCCAAAGAGAATATTATAATAAAATAAAGAAACAGTTAGAAGAAAGTAAAAACAGAGAGGAAAATAAATATATTGAATATATAAATAACATACCCACATTAGTTGATTGTCCTCCTTCAAAAAACTATTGACAACAAGAAAAGGTATGGAAGTGCATGATTGCCCCAATTTTAATGAAGACATCATTTATTTAAATACTGAAAGTTTTTTGCCACATAAAACTGAAATAATTACTTTATATTGTATTTTATAACCCCACAATAATAGTGCTTAGTGAATCAAGAGTTACCAAGGATGTAGAAGATTTCGAAATACAAATCAATAACTATAGTGCAGTCCGCTGTGACAGTGATAGTCGACATACAGGAGGAATTCTAATTTTTATAAGAGAGGGAGTGGACTACAGAATTCGAAAGAGCAGTATTATTCCTGGAAATTATTGGATGAGATGTATTGAAGTAAACATATCAAATAAGAGGTGGTTAATTGGAGGTCTGTATCACTCGCCCAGTTCAAGTGATGCTATATTTATTGATTGTTTGGAGGAACTAATTGAAAACTATTTTCTTAAAAATAATTTCATACTGTTGGGTGATTTCAATATTAATTATGCAGATAACAATGCTTTTTATAGTAGAAAAATCAAAAATTTGTTAAATATGTATGGTTTTGCTCAAATAGTGACGCAGTGTACTAGAATTACAATAAACGCAAAAACCTTGATAGATTATGTGGTAACTAACTGTTGCGATGTTCAAGCATCTGTCTTTCATACGCCTAAGATAACTGATCCCACACAGCACCAGATATTCATGGAATATTCTCTGTATATCATAAAACGAACGTATATATTCCAAATATTCGTAGAATATTCTTGGAATATATACATGCCTTTAGAATATTCATAGAATATGCTTGAATGAATATGGCAGGATTATTTCCGAAAGAATGTGCATAGAATGTCTATAAATGGATTATTCTCCCTTGAATATTCTAAGAATATTGTCGATCGAATATACCATATGGTATATTCTTAGAATATATCCCCACGGTATATTTTGGAATATTCTATACAATGGAATTTTGAATTATCTTATAATAACGTATTCAAATAATTGAATATTATTAAAAACAAAAATATTTGAAGATCTTAATCGAATGCATAACCTAATGTATATAACCCTGATGGTGTTAACCATTTTTTGAACTCAACGCGAAGATTCTGGAAGAATTGCTCCAACAGCAACTGTTGGAAACGACAAAAAAATTTGAATGGGCTAATAAATGAACCAATTGCATCAATAAATTGGTTAATTCTCATCCTATTTCTCTTTTTGTATTTGAAATTATTTAATTACAAAGCGAAAAATCCTGGAAACAGAGAAATGCGGAAGTGAAGAATTGGAGTAAACGTTTCTCATTGGTCTATTGAAGTGTAGCGCGCGACAGTCGAATAAGCTCTGTGAAAGCGGCTGTCCCTTAATACTTGGTACCTTTGCGTTTGCGTTAAATTCGACATTTGATTCAACATGGCGGTTGACGTGGCAGGTTCGCGTGTGTAATGCATGGTGTGTTGGTGTTATTATCAAAGTATAATTCTGTCACGTTCAGTGTACCATTTATAATTTGGGGTTGTCTAATTTGCAGTACAGCGAATAGTTTGATTTTGGATCTTCAAACAGGAGAGTTGCATATATTCAGTCTTCAAGAAAAGTAAGTATAAAATGCAATAGTATCGATAGTAAAGTCATGGTGATTAACCTACTATACCTCATTTTAGGTTCGAGGAGAGTTGGTGTGTGGGATTTGTTGGTTTGACTAAGTACATGTTTGAACTAGATTGATTTCAGTTGTGTATCTTCAATAGAGAAAAGTAAGTGAATGACACATTCTTTTGTATCATTTGTTTTCATAATTTTTATCACTCGTTTTCAAGATAGTATCAATTTGCCCAAAAGGAAACAGAGTGGTACCTGGTACAGGCAGGTGCGCCAAGGAACTGAAAACGTAATGAGTACTTTTCAACAAGACAATGCAAGTTGCTCTCCAAGTCATAAAATGTTGTAAATGTTCATGAGTAACCTATGCGAAAAATATCTATTTGATTTTTATTCCAGTTTTATTGTGCCACTTTCAAATAGTGATAATGAAAGTTAATGTACATTTTGTTCCAGGTATTACTATTGAAACACTGGCTGATGAATTGTTGGACAAATATAAGGAAAACTATTCTAGTGAGCAAAGTTTGGATGACTTTAAGTAAGTGAAATTCATTGAAGAACCCATCATACCACTCATTTTGAATACTTCATTTGTGGGTTTATTTTTGTAAGTGAGAAACCTAACCTAACCTATTTCTTGATGTAATTCATTTTTTCTTTTTCAATGAAATGATATATTTATTATTTTTTAATTAGTGCTGATGAATTCACAGATTTGTTATTTTAGCATATTTTTTAGTATACATTTGTTTGAGAGTAGGAACATCCTAATTTGAATACATTTCTAATATTTGTAATATGACAGTATTCAGAAATATTTTATTCAGTGAATAAATATTTTGAATTAGATTTTTTATTTTTAATATTGGTTGAAACGTCAAATATTTCAGTGTATATTGTTTTTAAAATATATTTGTTTATGAATATTATGTGTTTTATTACTTGTGTGAATCTTGCATCAAAATGCAATATATACATGCCTAATAGCGTTTACTCGTCACATTCTTGGAATATTCCAAATATTCCTAGAATATTCATAAAATGTATTTAAAGAATATTCTATGGTGTTTCCCTATTGTATATTCCTACAATAAACTAAGAATATCCTGAATATTTTATGAATATTCCTCGGGTTCTATTCCTGGAATATTCTCAATAGAATATACCTTACATATTCTAAGAATATTATAAGATATTCCAAGAATATTCCCTAGGAATATTCTTAAAATATATCAAAGGTTCGCCAGGAGCACTTCCAGGGAATATTCTCCAGAAGATATATATATATATATATATATATATTTGTTCATTGCATATTGGTCAGCCCGGTATATGAACGGGGCGTTGGTCCACCCAGCACTTCCCGAATATATTTCGGTATATACTTTTCGGAATACTCTTCAGTGGTATAATTTTATTAATAGGCCCATCAGAGGGGTAGATTTTTTTTGAAAATAAAAATTTTACATATCCTTTAAACCTTTGTCAGCCCCATGCTGTTGGTCAGCCCATAGTTATACATATCGCTATATGAAGAGCATCTTGGTCAGCCCTACAATGCTGCCACATCAAAGGGCTGACCAGGAACGTGATCCATTTCAGTGTATCATTGGATTTCATCGTGAGGGTATCAAGTGTTTTTAAAATCCTGGCAAATCCAGTTTTTCAGAGGTAAACTATGTGTTAGTTTACCGGAAAAAATATATTAGGAAAAGAAAAAGATGCCGTTACTAATGACTATTTATGTTTCATATAGTTTCTGTATCATGTATGATTGATTACTTGTTTATTTTGTGGTAATTCATGATCACTTTAATGAAATGAATAAAAACACTTTTGTCTAAGTACCACTAGTTGATTTTATGTATACGACCAGTTTCGGGTTTGACCCCGCATTATTAAGTATTTTTTCAATACTTCAAATCAAATCAAAAATCTTTATTTCCGTAGACCTAGGGACGGCATGGAAAAAGTCACATAACTCAGTACAATTACAATGAGGTCACAATTATAAAACAACATAATTATATGATATATTACATAACATTCACACCATAAAAGGGGTACAAAAATTAAAATTCCAAATCAGACTGAAAAAAATCATCAAGCGAATAAAATACCTTTTCACATAATACTTTCCGAACTTTTTGTTTAGAGAGCTTTATACTAGTTATTTTTTAATGGATATTGGGAGCTTGTTGTACAGTTTTTTTGACATGATATGAGGTCCATTAGTCACCTTGGCTAACTTATGACTAGGAATTAAAATGTTATAGTTTTTTCTCAGGGTGAAGCCCAAAAGAAGACATATATCAACTCTGTTCTAAAACTTGGAGCAATTTGATTTAACGTAGATTACGCAATTAAAAATAAACATGCAAGTAACAGTTAATATATTCAACTTGGCAAATAGTGGTTTACAGGAATCGAGTTTTTTTTTAAACAAATTGTTCTAATATTTTTTTTCTGGAAAATTAATAAGTCACTGATTCTATTGCAGTTGCCAAAACAAATAATACAGTAATTGAGGGCAGAGTAAATATATGCATAATAGTAACTTTTAAGAATTTCAATAGACACAAAATTACGCAGATTCCATATAACGAAACAATGTGTCGCTAATTTCTTCAGTATGAAATCAACATGATGATTCCAAATGAGTTGGGAATCAATAAAAACTCCTAAAAATTTTTGTTTCAGTATTCCTACGAAATCTGCAATTGTTTGACACGCGTTAACTATTTTGGCGCGAAACTCTTTGAGAACCGTTACGATCTTTGCAATGGTCCTAATGCTATTTTGTTAATTGGCTTGCCAATATTTTGGTGTACTTCGAGAATAATTAGAGAATATATAGGTATATGACGATTACAAATAAATATCATAGAATCTACTTAATTTTAAGTAATTCACTGTTTTCCAATTCCTAACTCAAATGAAATATTATTTTCCTGTCTTTTCATTTTTAGTTCGAATGGATGTTCCAAATTTGGTATATCGATTTGATGTGAATGTGTGTAGAAAGTAGCAAGTATTGGAATAAATATGATACTTCACGGAAGCTCATCAATTTTTTTTTATCAAATAGACGTTACAGTTTGTTCAGGACTGTTGTATTAAATATTCATTATGCATGTATTTCTTCAAGCATTACGATATCCATTTATCACTAGTGAATAATGAAATCATTACAAAAAAGCATATGTCAATTCCATCCACCCGTCAATAAAATTTACCACTGAGAGGAAGGTAAATAATTCATTAAATTACCTTGACTCAACCATTACAAAAAATAACAATGAACATGAATTTGCAATTTTCCACAAACCATCTTACACGGATATTATCATACATAATTCCTCTACACACTCTTACCAGCATAAAGTTGCTGCATTCAATAATATTCTTCATAGACTATTGAATAATTTCCAGAGAGAGCTGAGTTTGATCAAACAAATCAAACAAAAACTACAAAAGCAAGCCATGGACCATATCTACCAAAATTCAAGATGCGATGTCAGTTATGAGACATTGTCATTTTTGGCTGAACCAACCAATAATATTTTTTTGAAGAAAGACTGCGTAAACTCAGCTCACAGAAATAGTAATAGTCCGAATAATAGTGTAAGTGCATTTATTAAAAACAATAAAGACAAAACTTCGGTATCGGATAGATCAGGAGTATATCAGCTGAGTTGTGGCTCTTGCCCAAAACTGTATAATGGCCAAACAGGGAGATTATTTTCTAAAAAATTGAAAGCTTAGATGTAATTTGTGAATAGAAAGACCAATTTCACATTTGCAAACCACCTTTTAGCAGAAGTACATGAGTTCAGTCATGAATATGACATGTTATATTTAGAAGAGAAGAGTTTGAAAGTCAATCTTCTAAAATGTCAAGCAATCAATAGATTCAAGAATTCGGGTAACTAACTAAATGATCAATTAGAATTGAATAACCGTTACTGAATATTTTTCAAATGTGGGGACTGGGACATAAGCTCAGGTCATTTAATCCATAACAAACTCAAGTACTTGAAATGTAGGTACTTTAAATTTTAAAATTAGGTATACCAAGCATTAAATTTGTAAAATATAGTAGATAAAGATACGCCCGAAGAAGCCATTGAATGGCGAAACACGTGTCGCGTTTTAATAAAACTGTTTAGTGGAACATTTTCGGCTGTGAGTTTTAGAAAGTATTTTGAAGTGATTTGTGTGAGAAACTTTACCAAAAATCCGACAGATATAATTCAACGCGGTAAAAGTTGTTTTCTGTTAGGAACTTGACAATAGAAATAATTATTGTATACGTTTTTGTGAGAGATTGTATCAATTAATCTAAAAAGTCGTTCACTTATACTTCAAGGTCCTTCTTCACAGTAAATTAGAAATCAACCCTGAAAAATCATCGTTGAATTCCTGATAAAATCACTTATCCAAAAGATGGCATATATGGGGTTATTTTGTTTGATATTTTGAAGAGGAGTGTGTACGCATCTTAGCGATACCTTATATTATTTCACAAAAATTAGGTGTTTCGGGAAATTTACATTACTGTCTTATATATGGAGATATTGAACGTGGCTCCTTTTGAAAAAAATTCCCTATATGCAATCAAAAATTTATATTTTGAGCTGTTTTGGAATCATCCGTATCTCTGAGTATAGGTTGGAAATGAGTCAAATCACTTTTCAGTATCGTCCTTCCATTTTTTATTTTTATCATTCATTTTTGTATCCATTTTCAACCCGTTTGATATCTTGATAGAGTTTTTCAACACACTGATCTCATTTCAGATCATCAGACACGCACAAATTTGAAAACAATAAAACCTTCTCAAAAACAAACTTGGTCTAAGGAGCAAAACGGAATATAGTCAAAAAGTTTTTTGCTCCGAAAAAAAAAGAAGTGCTAGAATTGAATTAGTTCTTGTTTGTATCTAAAATATAAGGAAAAGAAATATTCATCATTATTAAAAAATAGAAACTGGGCTGCAATCAAAGAATATGTTTACTGTTGTTATAGAAAGAAGAAATAATATTGATAATTTTCATTTGATATTTTTTACCCATGTTGTAGTTTCATTTCATTAGAAATTATGTTATTTTTTCATACTACGTGTTTATTAGTTTACCGAACAATGTTTGTCAGCAGTTCTCAAATTGAAGAATAATACTCCATTCAAATAAATGTTTATTCAACCTGATCAAATTTTTTCTGTGCTGAAATATTCCAAGTCTTTTTTATTTTGATTGAAATGTCTGCTGCAGGTTATAATCGATGATGATATGACGTATTCATCGTCATGAACAGTCAACATAATAAAAAAACATTGGTTTAATCTCCACTTCATTATGTTCAACCTGAACAACATCATACCTCTAAAAACTGAAAGGGAGTTTTCGAAAAAACTATTGCTAAGAAAAAGAGAATTAAAACTTATTACTAATATCTGTTTCACAAATTATATCTTATCTTATGCTAGTCACTCAGAATTTCGTTTCGTCATAGAAAACATACTTAGTGCGGTTTTTACCTAATTTTTGAACTAAATTATATATCGGAAATCCGTAGTGCTGCTGCGGATTTTTATATAGAATTTATTGAAATTCTAGACAATCTGGATATTCACTATTCATTTCTCAATAAATTCATTACCAGATCATTCATCACATTTTAGATTTTTCGTTTGTGAAAAAAATGTCATTTCTCATCTACTCATTTCTACTCAGTCACACTTCGATTATTTTTGTGCAGTCAGGTTTTCAAATCTACAATTTCATAGTCAAATCCGAAGTTTCCTGCTTAATGTCTAAAACTGATTTACACAACGCGATTTCTGTTGAGGCGTCCATGCCAAATAATTAGAATTTGAAAATCTACATTTGAAAATACAAACAGGAAACGGTTTAAAATATGTCTGTCGCACCCCTACGAACGACAACACTCAGAAGTATAAACTTGTACTAGCTATAGATTAACGAAGTCTTACATTTTAACGTGTGATTCCGAACACTATATCGATATTTTCAACTTATAACATATTCAAATTTTTGTATAGTGCAGAAGTTAAAATTGTTTCGACAAGCTAAATGGAATAACGCACTGTTAATAATTATATTATTATTATCCTAACTAGAATGGAAACAGTACATTTCCGTACTCGACACCGTTATCTGAAACAGCTGATTTCGGGTAAGTAGTCGAATGTGGGAAAGTATGAGTTCAGATCAAGCATTTTTCTACAAGTGAATATGTTACGAAGCTCTGATAAAATTTTTATATGCGAAACAATTCCTGATCTAAATTGCTTGTATAGATATAGGGTGATGCACGCACACGAACGCTTGTACAAAAAACATACAAAACAGGAACTTTTTCATAAAATTCTACATCTCTCGAAAAATTTTCCATCTCTATTATCGAATTTCTGCACCACGACAATCTAGTTAGAATCATGAAATGCAAGTGCAGCGTTGCCCGATTGTGGGCTGACCAACATGCTATCCATTGAAAGTGTTCGTATAAACCTGGGCTCACAAAGACACTATTCACATCAGGTGTATACAATTACACAGCCACGCCTCCTGGCGAAGTTTTGTGAAAGTAGGTGGTGTATCAGCTATGTGTATATGGTGTAATGGTCGGCCCAACCGAAAATTTGCTAAACGTCATTTCACATGATAACATGTCCAAAAAACACTATATACAGTGGGAAACGTTGGTGAGCCCGAAACCGGGACGACCGACGTTTCCGAGGGCTGACCAGAGTTCACATCGTATATTCTACGGGCTGACAAATGACCGTTTACATATATATATATATATATATATATATATATATATATATATATATATATATATATATATCCATGGCGTATTCATAGCATAATACAATATCCTTAAAAGTATATTCATGAAATATACCTGGAATATCTATTGCTATGTGGGATCATTCAATGATATCTGTCAGTTGTTTCAAATCTAATATAAATATTCCTGAAAAAAAGCTGATTGTTAGAAATATTACTTCTGAGACATATTCAAACATAAATATTGAACTAATTGATCAAACATGGCTATTGAATTCAATCGATGTTAACGAAATCTTGAATGAAATATTTGATAAAACTAAAATAATTATAGATAATCTTGCACCTGAACACACTATCTCAATAAAAAATAACAAGTTACCTCACTATGATTTGGAATTGAAAAATAAAGCTAAGGAACGAAATACAATATATAAAACATTTAAAAATAATCACAGCTCACCTCAGCGTGAACAATTCTGGGAAAACTATAAAATTGTTAGAAATCAGTATGTTAATATGTTAAAAAAGAAAAGGATACTTTTTTATGAACAACAAATTGACGCAAATCGTAATAATCCAAGAAAGATGTGGAAACATCTCAAATCAATGATAAATCCGGTTAACAAAAGTAAAATGAATAAAATCATCTTTCGTGAAAACAATTCAATAACAATTAGTGAAAATGAACATGAGATAGCTGAGAATTTCAATAATTACTTTGTTAATAGTATTTCAAATATCTCTAAGAGTATCCCTCAATCTGATGAATGGTCATCCACAAATTATAAACAGTTCTTTTTCCAAATTTAAACTATTAACGATGACTCAACTGCGGAAGATTATTCATTCCTTAGACAATAAAAACAACTCTGAAGTACTGAATAGCAAATTTTTAAAGAAACATTCGAGGTATTTGGGTATGTGATATTAAACCTGGTGAATACATCTCTGGATAAAGGAATATTTCCCGATCAACTGAAGATAACTTCTGTTATTCCTATACCAAAGGTTAGTAATACAATTGAAGCAAGCGATTTTCGCCCAATTAATACACTACCAACTTTGGAGAAAGTCTTTGAACTAGCAGTTTACGAACAATTAGTTGCATACTTGGATGATAATGAATTATTCTTAGGTAAACAGTCAGGATTCAGAAAAAATCATTCCTGTGAATCAGCTATTCAGTATACTTTCTCTAGATGGAAAAATGCGTATGATGAAAATAAATACACTGTAGCTGTCTTTCTTGACAGCTACAGTGCATTTGAAACAATTGACAGAAACATTTTGATAAAAAAATTAAATTATTATGGGTTAACAGGCTCTGTGCTGGCATGGTTTCTTAGTTATCTTGGTGAAAGAAAACAGAAAACAAAAATTGGTTCAAAAATATCTGATGAGATAGATATCAACATTGGTGTTCCCCAGGGAAGTGTACTTGGTCCACTTTTATTTATTATATACCTAAATGATATTTATTATGTTCCTGGGCTATATGAACTTAATCCGTTTGTAGACGATACGTTAGTTTATACTTCGAATACAGAACTCAATGATGCTGTAGATACTCTCAAAGGTTCTATGAAGAACATTGAAAAATATTTACATATGAATAAATTAAAATTAAATGCAGATAAAACAAAAGCTATGGTGATAACAACTAAATATAAACTGAACTCTATTGATTATAATGAAATAAAAATTGAAATTGGTAACACTACCCTGGAATATGTGTCTGAAATAAAGTATTTGGGAGTTATTGTAGATAACACTTTGAGTTTGAACAGTCATGCTGAATACGTTATAAAAAAAAATTCAAAAAAATTATATTTTTTTTCTAGGATAGAAAATAATTTGACTATTAACTCCAGAATATTAACATATAATTGTATAATTAAACCTCATTTTGAGTACTGTCCAACTTTAATGCATTTAATAAACCAAAATAGGCTTTCCCAATTTCAAAAACTCCAAAATAGGAGCATGAGAATTATATTAAGATGCAGTCGTTATACTTCCATTGATCACATGTTAAATATACTACAATGGCTGTCGATTTCAAATCGATTATTCTTTTAACAATGGTTTTTATATTTTAAAATAACCAAAAGTCTCCAACCAAAATATTTTAATGAATTTTTGGTTTTTAATAATCAAATACATGAACATGAGACAAGATCTTATAATAATTTTCATATATATAGAACTCACACTGGTGGCGGAACTAAAAACTTATTCTACAAGGGACTACGGGAATTTAACTATTTACCAAATGCCATTAAAGAGGAAAATACTGTAAGAGGGTTTAAAAGTAAATTATTGGAATACCTAGAGCGTTAGTTAGTTGGAAAATATGTATATTATATATAGTTACTATATCAATATTGGTTTTCAACATTGGGTATTATAAATTGTATATTTTTTATTATTATCTTTTTATTTAGTTTATCTTCATTATTGTTATTATCTATATACATATTTGAATTTTATTAATATTTTTGGCACTGTGGAAATTTAAATTATTAATTAGTTATTATGTCTTGTAAGATTAGGATGTATCCTATAATAATAAAGATTACAGTTCCTCAGGATATCCAGGGATCTAAGGGTATTCCATTTGGCTTTGGCATTATTATTGTGGAGTACAAAATTTAGATAAGCTCTTTTTTCGCGTCGTATAGCTGCGGTGAGATTGAGATCTACTTGAAAAAGGTTAAAGTCAAATTTAGTAAAGTCTCGATAAGTGATGTACTTAATGTGATTAGAAATTTCGATTGATTTGATAATACAACTGATCATGTATTATTGTATTATATTGCACAAAAGTACCTACTCATGATGTAAATGTCGTCAGTTCTTTGATGAAAGAACTGGTACTGATATACTTTACAAACCTTCATCAAAATGTATCCCCTCTGTGTATTTTCATAATATGTCTGTTGATTTTTTTTATTTTGGTTAAATTTATTTTTAAACTTAATTTTTCATCAGTGTTGTTATTTTTTACTTGCTAAAAATATATGTAATGTAGTGAAATAAACATTTATCTATCACATATTTCATAGAAATGTGTCTATTGAAATCGATTTCATGTTTTTATTGATAATTACATATCTATGCTCTGTTATTTGAATTAATTGAATGTAATGAATAAACAAGTCGGATTGTTTGGTTTTCCAAATAAGTCTTCATATAAGAAGTCTCTTGTTCAAGAAGAATACATAATGATAATTTAGGAAAACCTAAGTTTATGTTCACCAGTTATTGGGTGACAAGGTAACCTGCTTGCTATTTGTATTGTTCGTTTATCTATAAAATTTATCTCAACCAATAAGAAGTATAATTTTTGTAATATACAAAATCTAAAGAAATAAACTTTAAACGTTCAAGCCAGTCTCAAATATACCTAAACAGTAGGTTGAATGGACTGCCGCCTATCAGAAAACAATTACTCCCCTGGATAATACCACGAACGGCATAATATCCGACAGGCGTCAGTGCAAGATAGTGGCCATCATCGACCTAAAGTCAATGATATTCCATAATTGAAAATCGGAATTCTTTCGGAGTAATTCATTTCTCTTCCTAAGTTGGAGCGAACAACAAAACGTCACTCCATCTAGTGGACGAAGTACTAACCAACTGTGAAGATTCCTGCACTGACGCCTGTCGGATATAATACAATCCCTTCGTGGTATTAGCCTGGGGAGTAGTTATTTTCTGATAGGCGTCAGTTCATTCAACCTACTGTGTAGGTATATTCGAGACTGGCTTGATTTAGAGTTGTTCACTGCCAGTCTTCAATTATAGTCCACTGACTAATAAGAAAATATATAAAATGATTAAAAATATTCCTATTTTTTATAAAATTTCACTATTGGAATTAATTGATGTTATCTTCTTATCTCTGTAATCAAATTTGTCAACATGCGAGTTTCTTTATTTCATTATAATGTACCACAAAAATACCATCACTTTTTCTGTGAATAGCGAAAACGTGTTTTTTCAGTGTACATTAAGAGGAAACCTTTTTCTCCATGTATATCGAGGTGGTATACACATCATATTCAAGGTTACGAATTTTGAGCCATCGAACATCAAAGGCGGCATCAAAGCTTCCGCATCTGTATTTAACCTGTGGCGAAAGAATGTCACTCGGCTGTTCGCCACAGTGTTGCCAGACTCAATCAGTGATACCACAATAGTAGTAGTACAAGTGGTAAAGTACAAGCTTTCTTTGTTATAAAATTCATTGAAAGCAAAAATTGGGGTTCACCTATATACAAATGAATAAATTGAGAACCCTGTAAATAATTCAAAGAAACCGCGTATATGTTGTCCAACAACGCATTCAATCAAGCTAGCGTAGAGATACGTAATATATGGAAACCTCTCATCAAGCGAAAAACGACCAACTCCCACCAAAAACCAATGAAGCGGAAAGAGGGAAGACGGGATAGCTGAAAGCACTCAGTTATCACCTGAAGACGATTGTGGATACTAACAATCGAAACATTGTGACATAAGTTGGTTTAAAATCTTTTAATTTTTTCATTTTCTGTTAATATTTTTAATTTTTTTAGCTTTTATTATTATTTAAATTTTTATTTGTTGGGTTGTTGTTGTATGTTATTTCTTTGTAATTTCAGTTTTTTGTTTCATAAAATTGTTATTTTCGGTTAAGTTTTTGTATTTTTTTCAGGGTTGTCAAATCAATTTATTTTATATTAGACAATGGAAGTTCGAACTGATGAAATACACCACGAAACATTGTCAACCACCTTCAAACAAACGCTGTAAATAAACATGGACAAAAAACTAAATTGGTATCTATTGGTTGAAATTGGTTTTTCCGTTAACCAGCTTTCGAAACTTGTGCGAACAGGGATTAGCGAAGTCTTACCTTTTAACGTGCGATTCCTAGCATGTATACCTATATATATATAGCCCTTGTTTCGATAGCAACTTTTCTATTAATTTTTTTAATACCTACTGGCATTTCATATTAACCGTCTTGCAAGAAAGATTCTAAAAGATACACCTCTTTCTGATTATGTTTTCAGAAGAAGCTGTTTTTAATAATAATACCGTATTCATTATTTCTATGTGTAAGCAGTACGCTTACACAAATATTGGAAATATGAAATATTAGGAAATAAAGGGTGAAGTTAATGAAGTTAATTTTCTGTGAATCAGGCATTTGTAGAAAATGGTCTTCAACTTTACCCCTTTATTCCACTCAACACCTTTTATTTATCGAATGATAATATACTTATGATACTTTATCTTATTTAAATATTCTAAATGTATATGGATTCAGATCAGCTATAAATGAGTATACTAGAATCAACGGAACTTCGAAATCATGCCTAGACCACATATTTGTCCAGCACAAAGAATTGAATGTAAATATCTTGCCAGTAATAATACAATCAGGCGTTAGCGATCATTATCCAATAGTACTCCTGATAAAATCTTCGGAAACAAAATCAAATATAAACAATGATAGAGAACATAATATTAAATATTATTTGAATAAGAATACATTTTTTAACCTAGTCTCAGCTGAAAGGTGGGAAGACATATATAAAAAGGAAGACGTAGAAGACCTCGCAACCCAATTAATTAGCAAACTAAAAGCTATAATCGAAATGAGCACAGAAAAAAATGCGAATCAAAACAAGTCAAATCAAAATGAAAGAATGGATAACTAAAGGTCTAATAAATTTCATAAATACAAAAAACAAGTTATATGAACAATTGCGCATCGACCCATTCAACGACGGTTTGTGAAATCAATATAAACGATACCGCAATAAACTTAATGATATGATCAGAAAAACCAAAGGAAAATTTTACATTGATAAAATCAACAAACTAAAGAATAACTCAAACTTTGGCAAGCTGTAAAAATGATAGATGAACCTACAAACCTAAATAGAATGAAAAATATTAAAACGTATGATGGAATACATCTTACCAATGATAAGGACATTGCTGAATATTTTTTATCACATTACTCATGCATTGGAGGAAAGTTGGCCGGGTCCATCAGTCAGCAAGAAACCAAAATTGTAGAAAAAACAATATCTAACTCATTCTTCTTAGAAGACACCAATGAACATGAAGTTAAAAATGTAATTATCAATCTGAATAATGGTAAATCCCCAGGTCTTGATAACATCAGCTCTGACACTCTGATTCGTCGATTGCCTAGCTAAACCAATTACCTACTCATATTGTAAATATACCCATGAACACCGATAATTTTCCAGACGTCTTTAAAACTTCTATCAAACCAATATTTAAATCTGGAAATAAAAAATAAAATAAAAAACTACACCTCATGATTTGATCTCCACAAACTTTATTTGAAAAAATATAATCACAACATGTTTCGCTAGCACAGTAGCTTTTTCAAGTGTATAACAACTTCAAATTATTCTTACATTAATATTTATATACTACAGGTAACCATAATTGAGACTATCTCCAAAAAATTACCTGAACCTCTACCTAAGGTACCTGTTGAATTATGATTTTTGATTTTTAATTAATTATGATAGTTAAAAATAATAAAGACAAGTCATCCAAATTCGAGTAATCAAGAGTATATAAATTAAAGTGTGGAACATGTCCCAAGGTATATATTGGTCAAACGGGCAGAACATTTAGGAATCGAATCCAGGAACATCATACGAGCTATGTGAATGAGAAAACAAATTCAACATATTCAAATCATCTTCTAGAAGAAAATCATATCTTCAACGAATAGTTCGAAATTTTGCCCATAGAAAATAAAGGTTTGAAACTGAATCATTTAGAAGCAATGGAAATTAATAAACTTGAAAATTCAAACATTCTAATGAATGACCAACTGGATTTGAATAGATCACCATAATTGAACTTGTTTTCTTAAAATCTCAGAAATAATTATAATTGATGTAGATACTTATGATGCACTGTTTGGAACCTTTGGTGTAGTAATGAATATTACTGGAGTTTTTTCCCAACACCAAATCGTTATTTTTAACACCTCGACACGTGTTTCGATCACCAAGTGATCATCTTCAAAGAGGAAGATTAAAACTAAGAACTGAGATGTAGATGTGAGGTAATATGTCTTAGGTAATCATAATTCAACAGGTACCTTAGGTAGAGGTTCAGGTAATGTTTTCGAGGTAGTCTCAATTATGGTTACCTGTAGTATATTAATGTAAGAATAATTTGGAGTAGTCATACACTTGAAAAAGCTACTGTGCTAGCGAAACATGTTGTGATTATATTTTTTCAAATAAAGTTTGTGGAGATCAAATCGTGAGGTGTAGTTTTTGAAATTACTATGGATCACGTAACGGCCGAATAAATCAGAAAAATAAAAATGAGGTAATTAATTTTCGTCCTATATCATTAATCAGCCATATAGCTAAAATATTTGAGAAAATATTGAAAGTAAGAATATACATATATTTGAAAAAATATAAAAAAATACTCTCTGACAATCAATATGGATTTCGAGAGGCTAGTTCAACACAAGATGCAATAATTAACCTAATGAGAGACATTTACGATTCGATGGATAAAAACCATGTCTGAATGTTTTTGTTGATCTGGCCAAAGCTTTCGATACGGTTTCACATAAGAAATTGATAAAGGTAATGAAAAACATCGGTTTCAGAGGAACATCGCTGATATTATTTGAAATATATCTCTCTGATAGGAAACAGTGCGTCAAAATACCAAGTCAAAGTACCATGGAATATGGAGTCCCCCAAGGAACGGTTTTGGGGCCTTTCCTATTTCATATCTACTTGAATGATTTGTTTAGGGTCAATTCAGAAGATAGTTTTGCTGATGACACAGCCATACTATATCGCGCTGATACTTGGAATGAATTGAAGAACAAGGTTGAGGAAAATTTCAAAAAAATTGTCAGTTGGTTCAAGAGCAGGTTACTGACAATCAATACAAAAAAAACTCACTCTGTACCTTTCATTTATTTCAGCAATCGCTTGTCAAATTATATTTCGTTGGAAATCCATAATGACAATGACACAATGACTATAAATATGAAAAAACATATAAAATATCTTGGCATAATAATAGTTAAAAATTTAAGATGGAATGAGCACGCAGAATATGTTGCAAATAAAATAAGGTTTCTAATGAACAAATTCAAGTTTTTAAAAAGATTTTTGACATAGCACAGCTCCGAACATTATATTTCAGTCTAGTACAGTCCCATATCAACTATGGAATGATTGTGTGGTAAGGTACTACTGATTATCATCTCAGTGTAATTAATGTCACTCAAAAATTTCTCATTAAAATTATTTTCAATAGAGATTATACCTATCCGTCTAAAACACTTTTCACAGAATCTAAATTTTTTACATGTAGATATCTATATTTTCTGAGTCTTGCAATGTATAATAGAAGATATGAAACAAAATTATTGTCTGTGGATCACTTGTACAATACCAGATTCAAGCAAAAAATCTCAATGATTCCTAAAGTAAGCACATCTCGAAGTCAGAGATTTCTCACATACTTGTGACCTATTGCCTATGCAGAAGTTCCATTTGAAATAAAGTCTACTACAAGTGATAACAGATAAAAAAGAACTGGAATTATGGCTAACTAATATAACAATATCTGTTTAAAAAAAATCTGTTTTTCCGTTAACCAGCTGTCGCACCCCTACGAACGACAACCCTCAGAAGTCGAAACTTGTGCGAGCTAAGGATTAACGAGGTCTTACCTTTTAACGTGTGATTCCTAACACGGTAATAGGTAAGATGAATGAAATATTGGAACGAAAAAAAAAATGGATTAGTGATACAGAAAGAAAAAGCACATGTTCTCACAAAAATAATGTAAATATTTATATGTATAAATGGAAATGATTTCACAATTCATGATCTACACTAACTTTATGAGTATATTTGAACTTTTGTTCATCTGTTTACATATGTCATTATTGTTCACCATATTCTGTACTTTTGCAATCTTTCTGAACAAGGACTTACTTTATGGAATAGACAGCAACTCTACAAAGGTGCAGTCATCAAGGACCATATCAAGAACAGAACAGTGAATGAAATATATGACATATGACTTTCAATTATTCTACGTATTTGCTGTATGAATGATGAATGTTATGACCGATGGTTTAGTATGTAATGTTGTTTTTTCACTAATTCATGTTCATGATACTTTTATTCATTTTTCCATTTCAACTGACATACACAAAACGTCTTAACATAGTTTATTGTTTCGTTTTTTTTGTCATACACAAGCTCTATGAGCTTCAGTGGCTTGTCATGTTTATTTCTGCATTTCTTCTTGTTTATATGTATATGTATTCAATCTTATGAAATAAAAATTTTTATAATATTTTTTTTCGCCGTAGTGTGCGATGGTCAGGCCCTATCACCCGAAACCCCGATACATTCAGGAGGGCGCGCAAGCCATATCAACCAATGACCACTCCCCACACCGTGGGGTAAGTGATCATTGGGTCCGAGAATCATGTGCCCTGAGCAAGCGCACTGAGCCAAGAATGGCAGCCTTCTGCATCTGTGCGGCTAAGATTTCTGCCTTAATGCGGCAAGTCGGTATGATTTTAAGATTCGAGAGTAGAGAGGACATAATTCCACCAAGGACTCCAATAATCAGAACAACCATCTTGACAAGAGTGATCTGGATAGAGTCTGCGGAGTTCGAAGAGAAAATCTCGATATTTCATCCGTTTTTCTTCCTCTTTTCTGACGATATTTGTCTCGCCTGGAGCTGAAAACTCCACGACAAATATCGTTTTGGTCTGGTGGTTGAGAAGGACTACATCAGACTTATTAGCTTGGATGAGCCTGAGGGTGGGGAACGAATAGTTCCAATAAATTCGGCACTTCTCGTTCCCCACAACGGATTCAATATCCCCGGAGCGTAGAGCAACACCGGTGTCCCGTCAATACCGTAATAGTGCCGTAGATGGTGATATATCACTCTTAGGGCCGCGTTATGTCGATAAATATAGGCCGAAACCGCATATGCCGGACATGCTGATAGCAAGTGCATTAGGGTCTCGGGCGTCTCCCGGCAGGCCCTGCATCTTGTGTCAGAGCTTTTTGCTGAACGGGTTCCAACTCGGTGACAGAGTTGTGGTCACCTTGTTCAGAGTCGAAAACTATACCGAGTTCATCAGGTGCTCGGGCAGCTGCCCTAAAAAAAATGCTCCAATTCCTGCTCTCTCATGGTCATGGACCATGCAGAGAAGGGGATCCGAACTTCTGGCGACTTTACAAGCTGTATCCAGTATCATTCTGTCATGTAGACACTCCAAACTCAAAAGTCCACGGCCTCCCTGTTGTCGAGGGAAGTACAACTGTGGAACGGACGATTTGGGATGCAAACTCCTATAGAGATGCATCATTTTACGGGTCTTTACGTCGAGTTGTTACAGCTCCTCCCGAGTCCACTTCACTCCTCCAAACGAGTAGAGTAAGATTGAAACGGCAAGCATATTTTTTGCAGCAAATTTGTTCTTCCCCGACAGTTCCGATGACCAGATCTGTCGGAGTTTGTGCTGATACTTTCCGCAGAGAAAGTTCTTCATTGCTGTTACCTCTTGTGAGTGGCGTTGTTCCACCCGAGGTAAGTATACCTACGTCTCTCCGGCATCCAGATGGTGTAGAATGCTTCCATCTACAAGCTGCATATCCTCTCCGTAGTCCCCGCATCGTCCTCTTTTGAGATGGACCATTGCACATTTGTCTATCCCGAATTCCATACCGATAGCACGCGTGTACTCTTCCACCACCCTCAAGGACTGATGGAGATCCTTCTCTCCAGAGGCATGAAGTTTAAGATCATTCATATAAAACAAATGGGTGACCTTGTGCCTCCGGTTTCCGGGAGTGCCACAGTTATACCCTCGAGTATTTCTGAGCGCAACGGATAATGGCAATAGTGAGATGCAGAACAGAAGGGGACTGGGGGAATCACCCTAAAATACATCCCTTCTGAAAGTGACCCACCCTGTTTGGACTCTTGCTTGACCAGATATTATGGTAAAACGAGTGCTAAAGTGGTATCAGTTGTTCAATGCATCTCACTATTTTGTCGGGTACCGCAAGGCATCTGAGCAAATGCAAAATGAGTTCATGCGAAATTGTATCAAATGCCTTAGAGAGGTTACGTTTATATTGTATCGAGTCCTGCGTTACACATCTATCGATGAGCAGGTTCTCTTTACATCCAGCGACTCCTCTCTTCGACCCTCTCTGCTCATATATCCGTTCGAACACTCGGTCAACTGCGGTGAGTATTCGTGTGTATAAGATGCTTGTAAACAACTTATAACACGAATTCAAGCATGTTATCGGTCTGTAATTCTTAGAAATCGACAAATCTCCGCTTTTGAGGATAAGAACAGCCGCCCCTCGACAAACCAATCCGGATTCGGCTGCTCTACGTCCAGCCATGAGTTGAAAACTCTGGCCAGATGGCGGTGGGTGCTTGGTAGTTTTTTCCATCAATAAGTGTTCAGCCCATGTGGGTCTGGAGCAGCAAAGTTCTTGGAACCCGCAAGGGTTCTTCGAACGTCATCCGGGGTTATTGGGTTGCGCAGTTCATTGAGCTCAGGCTGTCGAAGCTCTCTGTTGAAAGCTTCGAACTGCGCTAGGGCTGGAGTGTCTAAGTTGAATGGCTGCGGGTGTTCGTAGATTTTGAAGTTTATTCATTTTCTATAATTATTTCAGCAATAGGCTAGAAGTATTATATTGTTTTTTCAATATTTTAGTATGTAGAATGCAACGGAACAACTATTATTAACGAACTTTTTTATATCATTTCGAAAGAAAAATGGATAATATTCCATAATATTCCACTCTCTTTCACTAATGTGAAATTTGCCTTCTATAGTCTATTTCAAAAGAGTGTAGAGTAATAAAATCTCATTAAGTATTCAAAAGCGCTACAGGGTGATCCGTCAATAAATTCTGTCACTTCCCTAGTCCGCATTGCAAAATTATGTCGTTTCATAAAGAGCAGGTAGGTATCACCCTGTTTTAAGGGATTTGTCCATTGTTATCGACGGATAAATACTGAGCCAGAGGCGCGCTAGTGGGATAATTGCCAAAAGAATATGCATTCATAAAAATTATATTAAAGGAAATAAAAATTTAATACAGCAGAACAGTGTTATTAAAAAAATATAAAATGTAACAATAAAATATATACGAACCGAAATCGGGAAATACTCACAAACACACACGAACGAACTTTACGTATTGAAACACTTGTGGGGACTTTAAATCAATTTATTCACAAAAACGACAAGAACTTTACTGGATACGTTATTACAATTTGACACTTAAACAATACTAAAACTGTGAACTTCCCTTAACGTTTAACAACACTCTATTTACACCCTAATTGAATGTTCTAGAGATTACGAGGTACAATTTTCGAGAACCTTCCGAGAAAATAATTATTCAGACTACCCTTAATTCTAAACCCTAACCTAAGCAAAAGTGTCACTGTCACTGATACACTGGTCTCTGTCCAGATTGCTTATCCCGCTACAGTATATTTACAATTCAATTAAATTATTCTACATCAGTATAGTCTTCATCCGAAGAACTGTCATCATCCCCTGGTGTTATAATTATAGGGTCAACCACCTGATCGACCAAGTTGTCCAGTTCCCACATTTTATCTTCCTCTTTTAAAACATGCTGGATTGCTTTTTGCCAGTTTTCTGATGTGATTTCCATAATGGCTTGATCAAACAATACCTTGACATCTTTCATTTTAAATGTGGTATTGTGCCTTGCAACATATCCTTTAACTTGTGCCCATATAAGTTCTATAGGATTTAATTCGCAATGATATGGCGGTAGGCGCAGCACAGTTACTTTATACTTTTCTGCTACATCTTCTACGGCATATTTCATGAAGCGAGATTTATGTTGTTTTACTATGGCTAGTAGTTCCTTCTTTACTGAATTCGTCTCAAACTGAATACCTTTATTTGACAGCCAGTTAATAATTTCTTGCTTTCTCCAAGCTGAAGTTGGTACCTTCTCTAAGCGCCTTGAATGGTAGCTTGCATTATCCATAACCACGACCGAATCAGCTGAAAGAAATTTTAACATTTCCCCGAAATAGTCTTCGAAGACATCCGAATTCATGTCCTCATGATAATCTCCCGTCCGGCACGACTCAAAGCTTAACAAACCTTCTTTTAAAAATCCGTCTTCGCTTCCAATGTGAGCAATTATAAGCCTCTTCCCTTTTCCCGAAGGCACTTTAATACCCGTCGAAAGGCCTTCTATGAAAGCTTGGCGAGAACTTGTTATATTTTTATCTTGCCACATTTTTTTGACTATATAACCTTCGTTTATCCACGTCTCATCAAGATAAAAAAATTTCTTTTGCTCTCTGCGGTACTGCTTTATAGTTGTCAAATATTTTCGTCTCCAGCAAACAATTTCATCACTTTCCAGTAATAGTGCCTTTCGATTGTGGTTTCCCAGGCAAAATTCATACTTTTTAAAGTTTTCCATAAAATTTTTCTGGATATCAAAGGAATATCGTTATCTTGGCTTATCTCGATAAATATTTTTTCAAGAGTGGGTATTTCCTTTTTAAAATAAAACGAATGAACTTTTCTTCGAATGTCACATTTGGTGTCTTCATCTAAGATTTTTATTGGTCTTCCTGATTTTCTCTTGCATGGACTTACCTGGCCTGATATCTTTCTTTCTCGCAATAATTTAAAAATCGTGGACTGTCCAATTCCAGTCATTCGGGCACATCGCTCAACACTTTCTTGCACAGACAAACTAGGGTGATCGTGTTTTATGCAATCATATACATTTAAAATTATAACTTTTTCGCAAACAGATAGCGGAGAATTTTTTACACTTCTTTTCTTTGGAGTAAATGTCCCCATTTTATAACTTTTTCACTATTTCTATATCACAATATCACTGTACGTTTAATTGGTGTAGTAACAATTACTATTATAACTCGAATGTTTAAGACACCATTACAATATATTTAAACCCTTTTTCTTAATTACCTGGGTTTAATAGGTATTGCATGATTGGTGGGCAGGGTCAAAAAGGGATTATTATAATGACATGGCACCTCGGAACTAAGTGTTAACCCTTTTTTGAGAAATCATGCTCAAGTATATGAACCCAAATTGCATATTAAATAAGTTTACAAGAACCACTAAAATTAATCTTAATCTTTTTTTAAGAAATTTTACTTACCTAAATACATGTAGGTACTTAGTTTTAGACCAAATTACTTCCCAAAAATGGCCTTTTATTATTATCTATGTCTGTAATTTTTAATTTACTTTAATTATTAAGTTTAATAATCCTAAGATTTGCCTACGCCTATGGACGACAACGAAATTCAGGCAAATTTTATGACACTTCATGATTTATTACTCTACACTCTTTTGAAATAGACTATAGAAATGTATATTTTGAATAATCCGTTCTTTAAATTTTCAGATGTTGACAAGGATCAATATTTTTGCTTCCCATTGGAAGTACCTACTTGGCGTTTAGATAATGCTTTATGGAATATTGTAGCATTAGAAATTGAAATTGATGAATCTGTTATAATGTTATTTATAATCGACTTTGACGGGTCAGAGAAGATGACGTCTGAATCCATTAAAGAGCTTCCATATATACCTACATTCATTGTTTTTTTCGTGAAACCATTTAACATCAACTCTTCATTTCCTTGACTCTGCATCATATTTTTGGAATGAATATCTTCATTGGCAATATATCTAAAAACTCAGAGTCTGCAGTCATGACGGATGAATTGAATTCGTCAACCTCAATTTGAGCATCACTATTTTCTTTTGGCAATGTGTTGAATATTTCGCATATTTCTCAAGTTACTTAATAGTTTTTCATCGGAAAGAGCATTAACTTTGGAGTTTGAGAAATTTCCGGAATAAATGGTGACAAGGTCATCATCAGATTTATTTAAGAATGTTTCTTGTTCGTCGTGGAGAAAAACTTTAAACGACTCAGATTCTTTCTGTAAGTTGAATTCATATATCGAGTTGTCGTATAAGTGACAAGAATTCAAACCTTCCTTAAACTGATTTTCACTTTCAATCAACTGAGCGGATTTTTTTTATCGATTTGCTTCTATTTGGTTCGATACCATCATCCACATCCAAAAAAGATTTTTTTATGTTTGTTTTGCTTTCAAACATTGTTTTTATATTACCAGAATTTCGTTGAATCGTCTGATAGATCCATCTCTTTTTATTTTTCTGTTGATGTTTATTGTGAACATGCGCAACTGAATGATCATAAAATACATCATTGTAATCAATTACGACTAGTTCATCGTAAGTAATGATACTATTAAACTATTTTATTCGATCAACAAAATTTTCGATTTTGTCTCCTCCCATTTTCCTCTTATATATATATATATATATATATATATATATATATATATATATATATATATATATATATATATATATATATATATATATATATTCGTAACGTAATGAAATAATTTTCCCCAAGAGAATAAAACTAAATCTCGACGATTTTACACCACAAAATAATAAAATAAAAGAAATATAAAATGAAAATAACTAATGAAATCAATGAACTTAACATTGATAATTTAAAACGACAAAGGGACTTTATACAGGGCTATTCAAAATCTTTTCTGTACATGGGGATCTCGTAAACGATGAGAGATAGAGGGTCGATTGAATTGTGGCAAAGTTGCGTATTTCAGAGACCTATTCAATGATGTAAAAAAATCGAATATAGCTCTTTTGGTTCTGGAGATATGCAGGAAAAACAAAAAAATCCCAAATTATTTTTTTACCTATATCTTCTTTATTCGCAGAAATATTGAAATCTGTCCATATTTTGCTATTGGCACTTGATGTGGGCTATCAGAATATGTCCATGAATCTTTTATACAGGGTGTCATCTGACTTGGGCCACCCCCATCTTTGAAGTTTTAAATACGGACCTGTATTTTTTGTTTCATCGAGGTTGACTTCATACTGAGAAATGAAATTCAATTTTATATTTCGGGATGTTTCGGTAATATTAGATTATAATTTTGCGAATTATTCCCTTTAAAATTACGGCCCTGGAAATTGGTTGACTGAGTTGAATAAAAACACAATAGCAATTTTCACGTCTTCCTATGTATCGTAGAGTTTTTCGGGAGTTTTTAATTTTTAGGTACCTATTCATATTTTTTCCATTGCTCTGAGCGTTTTCAACAATGAACGAATAAGAAAACCTTTTATGATTATCTGAAACATATCTACATCAAAAATATATTAAATGTGTTTTTTTTAATAGGCAGAAAAAGAAATGATAGCAATAATAACATCCGAAACGAACACTATAATTGTAATGAAAAGTGAAATGAAGTAATTTATATACACAAAAAAATTAATGGCGCAATAAATGTTCGAATTGGAGTTCATCAATTTCGAGACATTTTTGAAGTCGGTTTTTCATATTATTCATTGTCCTTAATACACTTATTTGCTGCTTTGTTGCGAAATCATTCAATATCCTCAATCTCGAGTCTTCCACATTTGCAGGCCATCTTATTGGCTCATTATTTGTCTCGAAATGGAAGGACTCCAATTCAAACATTTATTGTGCCATTGATTTTTTTGTGTATATAAATTAGGTACTTGATTTCATTTTTCATTACAATTATAGCGTTCGTTTCTGATGTTATTATTGCTATCATTTCTTTTTCTTCTCATCAAAACACATATCATATATTTTTGTTATAGATATGTTTCAGATAATCATAAAAGGTTTTCTTATTCGAAGTTCATTGTAGAAAATGCTCAGAGCAATGAAAAAAATATGAATAGGTACCTGAAAACGAAAAAAAAAAAACTCTCTAAAAACTCTACGGTACATAGGGAGACGTGAAAGTTCCTATCGTGTTTTTATTCAACTCGGTCAACCAATTTCCAGGGTCGTTTTTTAAACGGGAATAATTCACCCAATTATAGTCTAATATCACCGAAACATCCAGAAATATAAAATAAAATTCAATTTCTCAGTATGGAGTGAACGTCTACGATCCAAAAACTGCAACAAAAAATACAGGTCCGTATTTGAAAATTCAAAGATGGGGTGGCTCAAGTCAGATAACACCCTATATAAAAGATTCATGGATATATTCTGATAGCCCACATCATGTGCCAATAGCAAAATGTTGACAGATTTTCAATATTTCTGCGAATAAATTCTCTGAAATACGCAACTTTGCCACAATTTAACCGACACTCTATCTCTTATCGTTTACGAGATCCCCATGTACAGAAACGAATTTGAATAGCCCTGTATTTTCATAACCAACGCGTAAAACAGATAAAAGACAATTCACAACTACACCTAAATATTTTAACTTTGGTCGCCGCCAAATAGGTACCAGCCAAGAGCATAAAAGCAAATCATGCAGCAGAACTGTCATTGCGCGTTAAAACAATATTTACTAAGGTGCGTTTGGTCGAAGTGAGATTACATTGAAATACATAAAACTCAGTAATTATGCTGCATACCAAAATGTTTTTTTTTGTTGAAATGTAGAAAATTGTTTGTTTGAAGGTGATTGACAATGTTTCATGATGAATTTCACTAGTTCGGACTTCCATTGTCTAATATATGAAATAATTTGAAATCCGTGAAACAACTAAAAAAGGAGAATTAAAAATGAATACAGGTACAATACAGGTACGGTCGAGTTTTGTGGTGGCCGTGGTAGTGGACGGACGTGCTGATAACGTCCGTCCACAAAGAAGGTACGCAGATGCCACATGCTATCGTGCGACTCCGTTTTGTGTTGTGTTCATCCATTGTGTTAAATATTGAAACATGGTTAAGAAATATCGTTTAAGTGTATTTGAATAAATAGTGCTATCATTCACACCGGTTGAAGGCCGAGGTGGACCGGATGTCCATGTGGAAGTGCTAAAGTGGAAAATTATATAATACCTACCCCCCATTCACGCCGGTTGGAGGCCAGGTAAACCGGATGTCCACGTGGGAGTATTGCAATCAATAATTGTTTATGAAGAAGATGATAATTTTATATATCAAAAGGTCTTCCGAGCAGAAAGCGACTATAAAAAATTTGAATTGTTGTTATCGCAAAAAAGTTCGACAAAAAAGGGATGGCAGCATTGCTTCGAGCAAGACCGCTGCCCCGACGAAGCTCCTGTCATCTTTGAAGAAGGAGCCTGGACAAATGCGCCCGAGTTGGAAGCAACGTCCAAAATTAGAGAGAGAGAGAGGTAGGTAGGTTAGAAACTCCCAAAAACTCCAAATATATATTTATTCAAATAATGAAACAACTCATAAATTTTAACACATAACTGTTGGAGATGGATATACATACCGTGACTTTGGTTAGTAGTGACAAACAGAGCTGAATTGCAGAATCAACCAGTTAAATAGAGATAAAGACATTAAGGCAACAAAAAAACATTTTATCGTTTACATCCCAGGAACTAATAAATGAAAAAAGTAATTACATTGAAAAGAATGTACAACTCTTTAAGGCTCTATTTACTGGTGTTTGTAAGTGTCCTCTTGTTTATTTGCGGATTTTTTCCTTTACCCAACACTACAGAACAATTCATGAATGAACCACCAAATCATATTAATAATATTACTTTAAAAAAACAGAACTATTTCATTCCTGTATTTAAAAAAGCTGTTTTGATTGTGATAGATGCTCTGCGATTTGATTTTGTAACGCCCGATTTAATGCCTTTAACTTTTGGCCTCGTCATAGAAAATGGATGCATTAGTAAAGTAAAGGTAGAGGCTCCAACAGTAACACTACCTCGTGTAAAAGCTTTGACATCTGGAAATATACCACAATTCATTGATGTGGTTTTGAATTTAATGGGTACAGACATTTTACAAGACAGTTTGATACATTCTGCAGACAAAAGTGGAAAAAAGGTGATATTTTATGGAGATGATACATGGTTGAAACTATTTCCAAATAAATTCTTGCGTTACGAAGGAACAAATTCTTTCTTCGTAAGAGATTTCAAAGAGGTAGATGATAATGTTACAAGAAATATAAACATTGAGCTTGAAAATGGCGACTGGGATATTATGATTCTCCATTATTTAGGTAATTGTGCCTTTAAAACTCGAAAATGTACAGAAATTAATTAGTTTCTATATTCCCCAGGTCTAGATCATATTGGTCATGTCTACGGTCCATTTTCCTCATTTGTACCTGAGAAGCTGAGAGAAATGGATCAAATAGTACAAAAAATCTATGAAAAAATGTCAACTAAAAGTGAAACCCTTCTTGTTGTTACTGGAGATCATGGGATGAGGGACAGTGGAGGGCACGGAGGTTCAACCTATTCAGAAACAAATGTACCCTTACTGCTCATGGGACTTCAATGTGAAAACAGCAGTTTTCTTCAAACTGACATTCCTGTGAATTTAGCCATCTTGCTTGGATTGAGTATTCCTTCTTCTGCCATCGGCAAAGTGCAAAAAAGTATGCTCCCGTTCGGTTTAGAAAAGTATTTGTATGTTTTGAGATATAACTGTTTGTTATTGAAACAGAAGAGTTCTATTTGCGATGATCATCTGGATTTAGCTACTTCTTTACATGAAACCTACTTGATGAATTCCAATCAACAAATTGGTTGGCGAGCAACTGAATTGTATGAAAAATGTTCAGAAATGATAAGGGACACTTTAATCAAATCATCAGTTGAACAAAGTGTGAGCTCTCTGATAATATCTATGCTGGTAATGTTAAATGTTTTGATAATGCTTTATTTGAAAATTGTAACAAATGATAAGTTTGCAAAACTTGAAATCCTAAAAATCTGGTATCTTTTTCTATCAATTGCAATGGGTTTTTGTTTGGTTTTTGGCCCAATATTATTTTTGATAATTTTAATTTCATTCACAATTTTTCTTACCAACTTGACATCGCTTAAAAAGATTCACTTCAAATTTCCTGACTCCATTTCAAGTTCTTTCATAGTATTCAATGTGATTCATCCGATTACTTTTTTATCCTCAAGCTTTATTGAAGAAGAACATCAGTTTTGGTATTTTTTGAATATCCTTTTCATATTCATATTTGCCGTAAATATGTTAAAACATAATTTCAATGAATTATTATTTTGCTGTATTCTATTGATTGCTTTCAGATTTTTACGAACCATTAATTCAACAGGCGATAAATGGGCCAACATTCCAGATTTTTCAGACTGGCTTCTGAAAGAGAGTAATAAATGTATGTATCAATTGCATTCTTCCTTTGGGTTTCTTCTTTCCTCTTATGCTCAATATAAGCTAGTAAATTCGCAAAAACCTGGAATTCACATAGCAAATTTCATAATTATGTTGTTGATTTTTGTTTTTAAAAATTATGAATCAAACACATTGGCTAAAATTATTTGGCTCTTGCTTTTATCTCATGCTCTTATATTTAACAAGTGTTCAAAAATCGTACTGTGGATCTTTATTTCTGTACTCTTGATGAAACCTTATAATATTATTTTAATACCATATTGCATATTTTCAAGTTTGTTTTTTTCAAAATACCTCAAAACAATTGAGAGTCTTGTGCTATATCATATCTGCTTAGGAAACATGTTATATTTTGCTCAGGGCCACAGTAATAGTTTAGCAAGTGTTGATATTTCAGTTGGATATATAGGTTTGGATGAATACAAACCAATTTTAGTTATAGGGCAGGTCATTTGTCATACTTTTATTTCCAAGTGCTTTGTCATTTTTTGGTAATGAGAAACAAAACAAATAAAATTATTGTTTGGGATATTTTGTTGTGTAATCGACTGTACATTTATATTATTACCTGTTTGGTAACTTATTTTTTCAGGAATCATTTGTTCATATGGTCAGTATTTGCACCAAAAGTATTCATAGAAAGTGTTCATACTGTGTTTTTAGTTGTTGAATTTATTTTTTATCTTTTTTATAATAGGTACCTACAAGATTGAATATCAAAAGACTGAGAAACATCAATGATAAATAAATGTATGAAAGATATGAACCAAATGATTTTCTATCATAAATAAGTAAATTTTTTTGTGGAGTTACACCGATAATGTCCCACTAAAAAGCAACTTTTGTTCTGACACAATAATTCATAAATTATCTCCAACTACGAAATCCCTTGAAAGACTTTTTGTAACTATCACTTGGAATAAACCTCTGTGAGGAATCTTGCAAAAACGTTTTTGAGTAGCAACTAGCAGGGCCAGCTATCGAAAGCGTCCGTGACTTATATTAATTTCAAAATACTGAAAATAAAGGAAAATTTGTTGCATCATTCAAATATATATATATATATATATATATATATATATATATATATATATATATATATATATATAAAGATAAATAGATAAATACTTTCTGATCATTCCCATGGGCATCGTCAGTACCGGACAGGCGGTTTTCGATTGAAGACAAAATGTGAAAAACCAGAAAAGTACCTGATAAAAATAGCTGCGTAAACGCAAGTAAAACATAAGTGGAACCACCTATTGGTGTGACACCCAAGTCTACTTGCCAAGTTTTTATGTCAGTGTTGGTGGTTTGACCAATCAACCGACAACTGCGGTAGCAGAAATTTGGGAAGCTAACCTGAAATGTCATCGGAAAACGAATCCATATGTTTCTAGAAATGATATGAAATCAACAAAGGTTAAAGCAGTCAAGCTGCTGGAAAATAATTCCATGAAAATCAAAAGATAAATAGATAAATACTTTCTGATCATTCCCATATTGATTTCAATTTAAGCTCATCCATCAATTTATTGATAGAATTTTTTCAATCATAGATATGACGAAACTATCGAGAATAATTTCTGATGAATTAATCCATATAATTCATCCCAAAATAAATTAGAGTGAAGAATAAATGAACGAGGAATATTTTGAAATAACATCATAGGAGAAAATAAAATACCTTACGAATATTTTATATTACCAGGGGTCTATAACACAAATCTTACAATTGTAACAAGTCTACAAGTTACAAGTAATTCGCTTATATCTACAAGTATCCTAATTTTTCGTAACATAAGAGAATTTCATATACTTGTAGCTACAAGTAGAATATTCTACACTTGTATATGTTGTTCCTACAAGACAATTTATTTATTTACCTGCTGTTTTCGGTAACGCGATTCGTGGTGTAACACGTCTTAACGAGTTTTCGTGCTAGTGGTGAAGTGTAAGGACTGCAAGTGAAATAATATTTGTAGCTATGGCTAGAAAACAAGTAATATTTGAGAGGAAAATGCAGTTTTTACAAAAAATTAAAGAAAATAATGAAATGCTATTCGGCGCCTTTTCCGACCGTATTAAAAAAACAGACAAAGTTGAGAAATGGAAAGAATTAGCAAATGTTGCGTTTGTTTAATGCCTTCAGATAAAGAGTGGACATATGCCAGAGACACACTATGGCAAAATATGAAGAAAATTACAATGGTACATAAGAGCGTAGTAGTGTACTAGTTTTGTTACTCTTATGATTTAGTTGAACTTATGTGAGGTGTTTCAATATTAATAGGCAAGTGCATATTGTTGGAATCAAAATATTATGTTTAGGCTTAGTAATCGTACGTGTCAATTCTCAATAATTAAAATATTTCAATTGCTGGAAATGAGTTAGAATCATAGGTCCTGATTCATAATATTTTATTCAAAATATGCTTTATTTTAAAGGAAAAGCGGATAATGCTAGAAAAACGGGTACAGGCGGTTTTGGGAAATTGAACGATGTCGATAATATGGTGCTAGATATATTAGGAAAAGAGTCCCCAGTGATTGTAGGTCTTGGGGTACCAGCATCATTGGACGAAGTGGACGATGCAGAACCGCTACCTAAAGACATCACAACAACAGAACAGCCAAGAATATTAATGCAGGACCCGGGCGTACCCTCAACCAGCCGCATAGGTAAAGTTTATAAAACATTATTAGTCCTAGTTTATGAAACATTATTAGTAATGGCTTTTTTGCAGTTTGGTTTGTGAGAAACTACTAATTAAAATGTTTCATGTATTTTTCTTCATTAAACAAACACTAACTAATTATTTATTTAATAGTTCACATCTGCCAATTATCACCACACAGTTTACATTTTTTAGGAAAACAGAAGCGTAGCATGACACGTCGAAAAGAAATTGCAGACAAGAAAAAAGTAAAACTTGACTTGCAAATTGAACACCTGAAACTGCAAAATCACAAGACCAAACTAGAGATTTACAGTTGGAAACTGCACTAAACCTTCCAAGATCCGAATTTACACAAAGTTTTGAAAGAGATGACTACATTTCTTATGGAGAGGACCAGCGTACCACATATTTAAATATTTATTTTCGTAAAAAAACAATCATATTTTCTTACATAATCAATTAATTGAAGTTGATTTTTCTTCTTCACGCTAATTATTTATCCTAAAATAATCTATAAACTGTTGAACTCTAGCTCGAGCTGCTGTTGCTGCTAGTGAGGTGCTTCGTTATCTCTGAGGTTTTTTCCGTCACCTTGATCATCATCATCACCATTTAATACCATATTATCATATTGCGCAATGTTGCATAACAATTAAAAAATTTGCTGCGAAGCCTGGATCAACTCGTAGGTGGTTCAAACATGGAAATTTTTCCTTCAATACGCCAAAAGCGTTTTCAATAATGCGTCGAGCCCGTTTATGAGCTCTGTTGAATGCGGTCGGCACTGGGTTCATCGATCTTCATAGGTTGGTGGAAGTAACCATTCACGCAAAGGATAAGCGGAATCTCCAAGAATGACAGCATTTGCATGAGGTCTCCAACCGTTTTCTATTCTAAGAAACAGGGAACTGTTACGGAGTACCCGCGCGTCGTGCACACTTCCGGGCCCATTTGCACTTATACAGGGTGTTTCAGAATTCGACGGACAAACTTATACCACGTCATTCCTCTTGCAAAATGATGAAAAATGAGGTAGGACATGTGTGTCCGGAAATGAGCCGTTTCAGAAATACAGGGCGTTGAAGTTGCAAAATAAAAAGACCCTTTTCGTCGTAGCTCCCGGACTAAAAGGAATAAATTAATGAAACTCAGCAAATCGATTACGAGCTAGAATGTGCTTCCTCCAGTGGTATGTTTGCTTCAGTATCAGTAGCCAGTGGCGTTCCAGCGGGTAATAGCTTATATTTCCCCCCTTATTTTTTACGCCACTGACTTTATATCCACAACCGTCTTTTTTTTGAATTCCTTGATCAATTTTACGTAAAAACCAAATAAACATTCACTATGAAAAAACCAGTAGTTTTCGAGAAAAATTGAGTTGAACTGATACGTGCATTCTTATATGGGAATAATCGATTAAAATAATCGAAATTCCAAAACCAAAATTATTTGAACTCTTTTATGATTTTACCATTAATTTAGCGCTTGCAAGTGATGGTAATTATTGTGGGTTTTCTATCATCGTACCAATTTTTGTTATGTTTAGCATATTGTAATGACAAATCATAACTCTTGAGGCTTATTTTCGTGCTTGTCAATAGATTTCATTGTTGAAATGTTTTCATTGTTCTCAGATCTTCGAGTGACTTTGTGATCTGAAAAAAAGTGACCCCAAATAAAATTTGCGATCATTCGGAATCTCGACTGAGTTAGGCTCCAATAATCCTAAAATAACACCATTATTCTGGATTTTGGGAAAATTATTTTTTGTTCACAATTATCCTGTCTTTCCCATTCGTGAAATCACACTTCTCTTTGTAGAATCGTAAATATCTTGAAGAATATTCATTAATAAGAAAATGAAAAACATTCTCAAAGTATACAGTGTTTTCAAATTTTCACAGATGAAGCCGAAAAACAAAATTTTACCAGTAGACTCTAATTATACGCCTGAAAAAAAGAAATGTATTTGGAAGAAGTCAATTTATTTGAATAACCATCTGATAAGATCTTCGCTAACTCTAGTCAGTAAATGAAGTTTTTTAAATAAATGAAGAAATGGAAGTTGTCTATTTACAGCTAATTACATAACTCTTAGTTGGATGTCGGTACTCATAATTCATCTTTGAGTAGAAATATCATGTTCAAAATATACCTTCTCTACACATATTTTAGATAATGTGATAAGAAACAATACTGTTGAAATTCTAGAACAGTGAGTCATAAACACGAATTTCTTTTTGAAATTTACATTGAAAATTCAAATGTGCTTTTGAATAATAATGAGAACATCTGATGAATAATCAATAGGGTAATTGTTCGAAATTTTTTCCGTCAACACTTATACACGATCTGCAACGGCGCAACATAGAAAATCGCACTTTTTCAAATGATTCTAAATATTCGGCAATCGTTATCGATGCAGCTTGAATGCGGGCGACTAATTCTTCTTGGCTTTTTGGTTCTGTTTCATAAACCAGTGACTTCATATGACCCCAGAGAAAATAGTCAACAGGATTCAAATCTGGTGATCTGGCAGGCCATTTGTGGGGTCCACCTCGACCAATCCAATTGTCACCGAATTTCCGATTTAGGTACTCTCTAGCAGCTAACGAAAAATGAACAGAAGCACCGTCGTGCTGAAACCACATTCCATTCCGGATATTCAGAGGAACATCTTCTAACAATTCAGGCAATACTTCTCCCAAGAAAGTGCTATAATTGTCCCCATTCAAATTATCTGGTAAAAGATAAGGACCAACTAAACGGTTTTCTACTATTCCTGCCCAAACATTCAATGAAAATTTTGTTTGATGGCCATGAGGATGAATAGCAAAAGGATTTTCCTCGGCCCAAATATGGCTATTGCGAGAATTGAAAATACCTTCCCTTGTGAATTTTGCCTCATCAGTGTATAACACTTGCTTGAGAAATTCCGGATTATTTCTCCACATACTTAAAAACCATCGAGAAAATTCAATTCGATCTGGATAGTCCTCTGGTTTCAGTGCCTGAACTTTTCTCAGTCGATATGGGTATAACTGCTGTTCATGCAAAGTCCTCCAAACAGAGGACTACTACTTTCAGACGGATGTTCAGCAGCATAGTTCAATATCTCCTCTTCTGTGATATAATTTCTTACAGTTCTCTGTATACCTGCATTCCTTCTGGTAATTAAAAAACTTCCTGTTTCCCTGAGTCTTCTGTCCACGTTTTCGAACGTTTTCCAATTAGGAATTCTATTTCTTCCAGGAAAATTTTCACGATACATTCTTTGTGCCAACCTTCCATTTCGTCCCGATTTTCCATAAATAAGGTGCATGTCCGCTAACTCTTCGAATGTAAAATTCATTTTTATTATACGAAATACACAATCAAACACTTTCTGACAGCTACGTTAACTTGGAAGTGTCATACGAATCTCATTTCATTTCCACAGCCCCCTAACAAATTTATTGTTGTCAATGAATAAAGTAATCCTCATTGCTTAGGTGGATCAAAGATTGTTATAAGTCACGTGAATGTATTCTGAAACTATCCAACCAGTGGCTGAAGAACTCGAGAATATCGGTACAGTTATCTAAAAAAACTATAATAGATATGCCCAGGAAACATTGTAGATGGCTAAGGTTGAAACAAGTAATGGTATTTTGGTTAATCGATAAAACTTGGATTTTTACCCAGTGAGAGAAGATAATTCGATAAAACATTCTGAGTTCAGTTTTGCCAACTATTCGTAATTGTCTTTGAAAATCGTTTGGATGGAACATTTTATCAAAAAATAAATCTCGAGGTAAAGCCATTCAGTAGGTCTGCGGGCTCACAACATATCTGCAAAAAAAGTTGGTAAAATGGCAGAAAATCCGCAATATGTTGCCGAAGTGAATAATTTTTCAAGCACACAATGAATGGTAGAATGATGAAAGAGTTCAAATAATTTCGGTTTTGGAATTTCGATTATTTTACTCGATTATTAATATTCCCATATGAGAATGCACCTATCAGTTCAACTCAATTTTTCTCGAAAACTACTGGTTTTTTCATAGTGAATGTTTATTTGGTTTTTACGTAAAAATTGATCAAGGAATTCAAAAAAAAGATGGTTGTGGATATAAAGTCAGTGGCGTAAAAAATAAAAGGGGAAATATAAGCTATTACCCCGCTGGAACGCCACTGGCTACTGATACTGAAGCAAACATACCACTGGTGGAAGCACATTCTAGCTCGTAATCGATTTGGTGAGTTTCATTGATTTATTCCTTTTAGTCCGGGAGCTACGACGAAAAGGGTCTTTTTTTATTTTGCAACTTCAACGCCCTGTATTTCTGAAACGGCTCATTTCCGGACACACATGTCCTACCTCATTTTTCATCATTTTGCAAGAGGAATGACGTGGTATAAGTTTGTCCGTCGAATTCTGAAACACCCTGTATAATAAAACCTCAAGTCAGGCCCACATACAGCCATAGAGTTGATGGAATGCTTCCCATGGCGATCGACGTAAACAGGTTCGTTGTTTGTGGGGGCATCGATATTTACGAGGATTCCATCTACAGCTCCACAAACTTCAGGAAATCCTGCCAAATTATGAAAACGTTCTATTACGTTCCCTGTATTGTCGGGCCATCGAACTAATACATCAAATTTTATTTCGTTTACGGCAGCAGTAACTTCGTGAACACATCTGCATACGGTCATTTTTGATACTCCATGCATATCACATGGTATTGCCCTCCGTTTCCAAACCAATGCAGAGCAATAAGCAGTTTCTGTAATGGTGACAAGCCATACCCTCGAATCGTTATATTCGCTATGTCTGGACCTATATCTTGAAGAAGACTTTGACAGTGTTGTCGACTAAATCTGAACCATTCCACAAATTCCCCGTCTGTCAGTATGACAAAGTTACTTCTCTCCCGATAGCGATATACTGCACCATCATTTTCGTTTTCACTATCCGAATCGCTTGACCACATATCGACAGTCGAATTATAGATATACGCTCACGATGAAAGACTTCACTACAATCTACGCTCAATCTACTTATCAATCAAGATAGGTAGAAAATTGTCGACAATTCCGTAACACGACTGTACAAGTCTCATTTTTGTGTTACGAAAAGATACTACAATTGTAGAGAAAGTCCCGTAATTACCAGTGCCCCACTAGTAACTACAAGTTACTTAATGTTACAGAATATCTACACTTGTATAATTTATTTATACACTTGTTAGACTTGTAGTGGTTGTGTTATAAGCCCCAGGCAAATAAACACGAGCGTTTCTATTGTAAATGCAGTATTTTTTGCGTTAAGCCGGATAAAAGATAGTGTCGCCATCTATTTCAGTTTTCTTCCACGATGTCCTCTAATACGTATTCCTCCTGATTGCACCTTTGTATAATAGATGAATAATTATCCATCTCACCCCAGTCAGGTAGGGATAGATACACCGCGAAGGGCGGTATGGATGTCTGAGGACTTTCAAGCCACCATCACAAATCAGTCATGACCCATTCATCCCTCTGACGAAAATCAGCCCAAAGGGTAAGGGAGCAAGGCTCCATCCAGCCTGACATAAACGACGATGACCATCGACGATGTATAATAGATGGTGCAACGACGTATATCGAAATCTATCATAACGATATCATTGTATAGCTCAGAGGAAATCATTAGACAATGATAATACCTTTGTATTTAGTCTATATACAAAGATAATACTGAATACTGAAATAATATAGTCTAAAGATAATAATGTAGGATAATAGTGAATATGATAATGAACATAATACATATTACAAACAATAAATAAATGAATAAATAATAAAGACATTTATAATATGGACACAGTAAAAATTAGGTAGGTAGTAGGTATCCACGATGTAACAATTTATTTCACATAAAGGTACCTAATCTACGAGATCAACCTCAGAGTAATAATAAGATAGAGTTGCCATGCCTATACCAATACCAATACAATACATGTATTCAGGCCGTCGCCATGGGAGATGGGGGGGAAGCCCCCCTTCGACTTGGGAAAAAGTTGGGAAGTAAAGATAGAAAAAAATAATAGCAAAAAAATGAAAAAAATAAAATCGAGAGAAAAGAAAGGAAGAGGTAATAAGGAAAGGGAAAGAACCAGGACAAGGTTGGGATTTCCCAACGTGCATAACTTGGAGATCCCATACTTTGAAATTCTGAGTTGTTTGAAAACTTCAAAAAAGTTCAATTTCTCCTAAGTAAGAGAACAGTTGAACAGTCCACAAATTTTGAAGTGACAATTTTACAAAATTCCAACTTTTCGCTATTTATTCGACTTGGAAAAGTAGGGATATTTCGGGCCGTGAAGATAGAAAAAATAATAGTAGAAAACAATAAGAACAATATTATTTAAGTGTTGTTTCCTTTCATTTGTATTGAATATTCCTATACATGGTGGATATAGTGGAAGAACAAGGACCTTGGTCCAAAGTAGAATAATTCCCATTATTATTTTTATTATTACCAAAATATATTTTTGTTTGTGCATACCCTAACAAGCATAAGCTTTCAGCCAATCTTTGGATAGCTAAGTAAGAAAATTATTATATTATAGTAGTTACTAATTCCTCTGCTTTCATTTTTTCAGAAGTTGAGAAATTTTGCTGGTGGGGTTGGGAAAATTTGGATTCCTTCCCCCCCCTGGTTTTTCTTTTCGCTACGGACTTGCATGTATTTGAAACGGGTATCTGACTATCATCTTCTGTACAACTTAAGGGCGAGGGGGGTTGGCGGGTAATGAGAGGTTATGGAGAGTTTGTTTACATTTGAAGTAAGTTGGACCATAAGACAGTGGCGGTTGGTTTAGTTGATAATCGGAGGGATATTATTTATTTATAAAATGAACCGTTTCAGGTGAAAATGTATTCTGTTCAAATAGTTCCTACAGAAAATCTGATTTATTATTAATGTTTATGGAAATGGGGCCAGTTTTTCTACCACCTACTAGATTTTTATTTATGTATGGCTTTATAATAAAGCGCTTGGTGTTAGGTTGAAATTATATTATTTCAAATGAACCACTTAATCCATAACAATGATAAATATTAATTTCAAAAGTAACGAATGAATCAGTCGAAGAAATTTGTGACTTATTCTCAGATTTGATGAACAAGCGGTACGGTTTGTTAGGTCCGATATAAAGAATTTATATATATATATATATATATATTTTTTCTCCTCTGCTTTCTTGTACTCTTGTGAATTTATGTATGTTTTTGTGTTGGTAAAATGTATTTGTAATGATCAGGTTTTGTAATTGACAGTATTGAAGCATTCTCTTTCCATTGTCATTTCTGGTTTGTTCTCCATATTTTCCTAACATTGTTTTGTATATATGGTCCTGTTTTCCCACTCTGCAATTAAAATCTTCCATAACTATTATTGTTCCTCTTGCATTTTCGGTTATTTCTATCAATTTTTCCCAAAATTTTTCTTTTTCTTCTATTCTTTCATTTTCATCTGGTCCGTATATTGCTATTATTGTACTCACTTCTTTATTTTGTTTTTCTATTTCTATGGTTATTATTTTGTCATTTATAGCTTCCCATTTTCTAATTTTCTCGGTTAAGTCTTTATGTACCTCTTATTAATTCAACTCCAGCTGATGCCCTTTGTTTTATTTCTACTCCGCTATATACTAATATGTGTCCATTCTGTAATAGTATTTGTCCTGTTCCTTTTTTTTCGTTTCGGTTATTGCTAGTATTTTCAATTTGTTCCTTACAAATTCTTCTACTATTTCAATTTCTTTTCCATTCAAGCTTCTAGTGTTCCACATTCCTAGTAACCATGCATTTTTTTTTTTTATTTTTATTGCCACTTCTCGTTATCATTTCATTTTTCCTAATATCGTAATCCGAATTCCTTGCCGTTTTCTTCTTTGTTCGATCCATGTTTCCTGTGTTCATTATCAGTTTTTTGTATTGATTGGTGTTTTCTTTTCTTTTTCTAGTTCGTTTCTTTCTAGGTTCCAGTACCATTTTTCTCCATCTATCTCTAATTTTCTATATCCAATTTTCACGTTTTCCTTCTTTTCTTTCTTCTTTAGCTTGATTTCGTATCTTTTTTTCTATTATCTCTTTGTTCTTTTGACATATCATCATTTACATATACCTTGTATTCATTGATCCTGCTGAGTTTGTTTTTATTTTTCATCACTTTCATCACAAAATATATAAAACACTAAAATACAAGACTGAAAATTCACGCAAAAAAAAAAAAATAACTAATTGAGTACTCAACTTATATGACGTGGAATCAACAAAAAAAAAAGGATTGTTATGTAATAAACAAGCCAATCGATATTGTTGAAGTTAAAACATTTCAACATATGTGATTACATGTAAATGCTTCACGATGTTCCAAATCTGATATTTACGGAAGTTACACTCAATCTGCAGGTTTATCAAAATTTATTTTCAATTTAATGAGAATGGTGAAAATTTTCCATACTCGAAGGGTCGGGAAATTTTCTGTCGAAAATCATCAATTTGTTGGAGATTCATATCTGGAAGACTCAACTTGCAATAATTCCTGCCGAACTGCAAGTTTTATTTTCAATTTTTTTGAAAACTGTGAAATTATTGGGTGAGGGTTGGAAAATTTTTCTGTCGGGTAACCCGGTCGAGATTCATGTCTGGGTGACCCGACCTGTAGGAATTTCTGCCGACCAGCAAAATCTATTTTCATTTTTTTTTAGAATTGTGGGATGAAAAATTTATTTGTCGAAAATGAAGAATCTGGTCGAGATTCATAACTGGGAGACCCGACCTGCGAACTGTATTTCCAATTTTCTGAGTAATGTGAAATTTTTGGTGGGGGTTGGAAAATGTTTCTGTCGGAAATGAATAATCTGGTCGATATTCTTATTTGTAAGACCCGGCCTGCATAATGCATTTTAATTTTTTTGAGAATTGTGAACTTTTTTTGAGGGGGTTGGTTGCACAATTTTCTGTCGAAAATGATTTACCTGGTCTAGATTAATGTCTGGGAGACCAGACTTGCATGAATTTATGCCGACCAGAAAAAATGTATTTTAATTTTTTTTAGAATTGTGAAATTTTTAGGTGGGTGTTAGGAAATTCTTCTGTCGAAAATGATTAACCTAGTCGAGATTCATGTTTGGAAGACCTCACCTACAAGAATTTTTGCCTTTCTACAAGATTACGTTCACGTTTACTGAGAACAATTTCCTGACTTGCAAAATAGTTCCCCTTGCCTCGACGCGCGTTTCGTTAATCAGTAGATGACTAAAACTTCGGGTTTAAGTCATCCCCTGGTGACTCCGAGTTTTACTCATCTTTTGATGATGCAAACTTGGTTAGCGAAAGGCAAGTTTTAGTCCTCTCCTAATAATACTAACTTGGTTAGCGAAACGCGCTTTGAGACAAGTGCTTTGGTTGTAATTATTTTACGCCAGAGGTTCCAATCTACCTATTGATTTAATATTATTCAACGTAAAAAACTGCAAAAAACGGCGAATCATCTGAAGATGTCCCATCACTCTTATCAGTACTGTTAAAATGAAGAGCTTATCTGACAACGCTCATCTACTGAAATGCATGAAAAACCGTAGTTGTCTTTAGACACTTGACAGTTTGTTTTCCGTGTTCTGCGATTCCGATATGTGGTTTCGTCATATTTTTGTTTTTGATAGTGTTATGGTAGCAAGCTATTGCAGGTAGGAAATTAATTAATTTCAAGTTTCAATATTCAAATCATAGTTGAAACGTATATTAATTTATAATTCTTACATTTCTTTAGAAAATACTATAAATTATTTACTTCATGGAAACCTCTGAAATATTGGAATAGGTGTATCTACAATCAAAATGGAGAATTTACTCAACAGGTGGGTAATACATGATTTTTATGTCTTTGGTAGCTAATATGAGATAGTTGCAATACAAATTTTTTTCACTGTCTCGATTCATCATATCACAGGTAACCATATGTACTGAGAGTACCAACATTGTGTAACGTGATAGTTGGGATTGGGATTTTATGAAGTCATTACATTGAAATTCACTAATAATAGAAAAACATTTGGAGGAAGTAATGAACTATATGAAAAGGAATATTAGAACTGGTAAGTATAATGTATATCCTGGTCACGTCTAGTTATTATTTGGAGTAAATTTGAATAAAAAATAATTTTTGTTTTTTAAGTTTATATGTTTGAAGTTTTATTGAATATGCTTCTCTTTCCAGTTTCTATCTGAGAGAATCTTCTGTGCATGATCTACATATCTTTTCAAACGTCTATTTTTAACTTGTTAAAAGATAGAAAGCAAACACCAAAAAGCTTTTTTTCTCAAAAATCATTTTTATTCAAAGTTATATTACAAATAATTACTGGATGTAGCCAGTTTTAATATTCTTTTTCATATATTTCATTACTTTCTCCAAACGTTTTCTATTATCACTGAATTTCAATGTAATAAGTTCATAAAATCCCATACTTTTATAGAGAGCCCATACTAAATTTTTCTAGATATTGATATTTTTTGTTGGTACAACATATAAAAAGTTATTATCCACAAATCTGATAATAATCTCAATATTTAGAAATTTAGGTGTAACGAATAAAAATGTGTAGAATACAGAAATAACAATTGAGAAGCATCGACAGTGTGTCACACTTTTCATGAATCCATTCATATCTTAGTTACTGAAACTTCAATATTTTCCAAATTTAAAACGAGTGTTGTTTAGATAAGGTTTTTTTTTGTGAAAAATATTGTGACAGTATTAGAAATACTTCAGGAATATTTCAGGGTAGGAGACACAATGAAAAGAGCAGAATCATGCGTAATGGTTAAGGACCAGCCTCTTATTCTAAAACACCCTGTATATATTATAGCATTAATGATAAAACTACTCACCACATATTATGTTACATAATGTTGGTACTCTCGGTAAATATGGTTACATGTGAGACCATGAATCAAGACAGTAATAAATATTTGCATTGCAACTTCCTCATATTAGCTACCAAAGAAAATGAAAATCTTTTATTACCCACCTGTTGAGTAAATCCTTCATATTGATTTTAGTGGTGTCCATGAAGTAAATAAATTATAGTATTTTCTAAAGAAATGAAAGAGTAATAAATTAATATCCGTTTCAATATGATCTGAATATTGAAACCAATTGAAAAGAGAAATGAAAATTTCTGTTTTTTACCACTTTTATAAAAGTGGTGATTACATAGAAATTTTCATTTCTCTTTTCATTATGATTTCCTACCACGTAGTAACGGCTACATTCATCAATTTATTGAAATCAATTAATGAAAAGAGAAATGAAAATTTCTGTTTTTTTACCACTTTTATTTGTAACTAACGTTACTGCAGTTTCGTCCTATATGGACATTTTCAAACTTAAACAATAAGTTCGTTTTGTTTGAAAATGTCCATATAGGACGAAACTGCAGTAACGTTAGTTACAAATAAAAGTGAAAAAAACATGGAAATTTTCATTTCTCTTTTCATCAAGATCTCCTACCATATAGTAACGGCTACATCCATCAATTTATTGAAATCAATTGATTTTCTACCTGCAATAATTTGCTACCATAAGCAATAAGATAAGCATAGCATCACAGACAACAATATACCGGAACCACAGAATCGGAATTGCTGAACAGGGAAACACAAAGTGTCTAAAGACAACTACGGTCTTTCATACATCCTCTAGATGAGAGTTGTCATATAAGCTCTTCATTTTAACAGTTCTGATAAGAGTGAAGGGACATCTTCAGATGATTCGCCGTTTTTGCCAGTGTTTTTACATTAAAAAATATTAAATTAATAGGTAGAATTGGAATCTCTGGTGTAAAATAATTACAACTATAGCACTTGTTTCGACGCCCGTTTTGCTAACCAAGTTGGTATTATGAGGGAGTGACTAAAACTCGCATGAATTAACGATCGACGGCACTAAACTTGCTTTTTAAAAAATACTTTTATTGTTACAAACTTGAAAATGAAAAATTACAGAAATACAAATTATACGTGTTGTTGGTTTGAGGAATGAAATCTGACTGACTCTGGATGACTGACAGTGAGAACTGTCTTGTCAGCATCTGGAACAGGGTGGTGGTACTGCTAGATCAGCGGGATTGTCCTAGGTGGTGAGATAATTCCTCCCCCCGAAGATTCAACTATCATGCGCAGCGGGGTAGTTGAACAGTGGATAGATCGGTTAATTCATTTACTACTTGTAATTGGTTCTCTTCTTGAATTGGCTTCTTATTGGTGCAACATCAAAGTACATTTTTCCTGTACAAGAAGTAAACTATCATTGATTTGATCGCTAAGTAAACCACTAAAGTCCATATACTCGGTGATTGGTAAAGTCCGCCTTGGTTGAATGTTATTTCAGGAAATCTGAATTTTTCAGGTTTTGGAGTTCTTCAGGTCAACATCGTCTAATTGAAAGCTCATATTTACACTTCTTGGAGGGTTGCGATCTTGGTTCAATTCGGGAATCAATATTATTTGATTGCTATTGATTACATTTTCTTCATTGATTATTTCGATTTGATTCGCCTTGATTTTGCAGCCTACTGGAATGTCAATTAAATAGGATCCAATTATTCTTTGAACTTCCTCTTGTTCATTACATTGTAGAGTCCTCCATTGGGTAGAGTCCTCCAGTTGGTTAGCTATTGGCTTAGTAATCCTAACATCGATTTGTCGACATGTGGAAGTGTCTTCCATCTTCAGGAGTTGCAGCTCGCAGAGATTCCTAGGGTAAATTTTCGTTATGTGGACACCCGGCGATTTTGAAAAAATTTTTGACTGTACTTACGTATTTTGATGCGTAGATTACGAATCCGAAAGAAAAAAGCGGCGCTCTCCCTTATTTAAAAAGTTACGGCCCTTCAAAGTTCAGAAAAGGGCAACTTTTCAGCTTTCTTTTTCACTAAATAAACTATTTAAAAACACAAGCATTTATTCACTAGGTTACCTTTACACCTTATTCCTCCTTCTTTAACACTTTTCACTTCAATGATCAACATTTTTCTTATAAAAAACTTAATTTAAAAACGAATGCTTCTCCTGGTGACATTATTCTATTTTTAGGTTAGTTACTAGTGACATTTCAGAAAAAAGCGGTTGGTATTTGCCGTCGCCTACTATTTCAAATTCGTAATACACCACCAAAAACCAATTTACGATCTAAAGAATGAAGGTAAAAAACATGTGAATTACTTCAGGAATATGGATTGCATCAGTCGTACCAACCATATCATTAACCTTAAAAACGTAAAATACAGTGATATGTAACCAAAAAGCAGCTCCGTACATTTTTTTACATTTTTATAAGAAAAATGTTGATTATTGAAGTGAAAAGTGTTTAAAGAAGGAGGAATAAGGTGTAAAGGTGACCTAGTGAATAAATGCTTGTGTTTTTTAAATAGTTTATTTAGTGAAAGAGAAGGCTGAAAAGTTGCCCTTTTCTGAACTTTGAAGGGCCGTAACTTTTTAAATAAGGGAGAGCGCCGCTTTTTTCTTTCGGATTCGTAATCTACGCATCAAAATATGTAAGTACAATCAAAAATTTTTTCAAAATCGCTGGGTGTCCACATAACGAAAATTTACCGGTAATTCTATTATTCAGAATAAAACATTCGATATTTATGATTTTCTCTAATTTCAAGATGTTTTCTAAAGTAATATCAATTGGAAATTGATTCTTTGCAATAATTCCGTGTAATTTAAGAAGTTCGGCGTACAAGTCAGTGGGCTTCACTATGCTTGGATGCATAATGTTGAGTTTCGCGAATGCTATGGAATTTTCAATGTCCTGTAAGGCAGAGTTGACTATTTCAAACATATCAATCATTTGGTTGAGTATATCGTGAACATATGCTCTATTTTCTTCATAACTTTTTGTTTGGAATATGGCAGCAATATGAACTATTTTTTCTTGAAGAAGTTTTTCATTGTGAATTATTTGTTGAACAGTTTGATTGAATTTATTGATCAAATTGATTGAAACTGAATTTTGTTTCACAACACTAGATGCCAATACTTTTTGGTTGTTTTGAAGTTCCCTAATAAGTTTTTCGTACCGCTCCCCGTCTTCTGCATCGAGGTTTCCTGTAATTGATTTAAATATCGAACCAATACAGTAGTTGTTTACAGCTGATTCTCGCCTCCCCCCACCACTATGACGTATTAATTGCTTTTTTTATTGGTTGTTGTTTGGTGAAGTCAAGGTGATGTGACCTTGAAGGGTGTGGTGTATGGATCGTTCAGAATTTTTTTCCCGTTCTAATCCTCCCCCCACCAATATGACGTGTTATTTGCTTTTTTTGTTGTGCAGTGAAGTCAAGGCGTTGTGACCTTGAAGTGTCTGGTGCATGGATCGTTCAGATTTTCTTTTCATATGAGATTTTGTGTGTGTGTGTAAGAGAATGCACGGTACAGGGTTTCATCATGTGCTTGTTTGTCTATGTACAAACATACGTCTGCATACTTCGAAGATCCTCCAAGTAATAAATGCTCCATCGGTGTGAGGGCACCAAGTTAGTAGTGGAGTGACGTCACAGCAATAACCGTTCAACGGCTAGAGAGCGACATGTTCACTCCACGACGTGTGGCAGAGTAATGCGTATTCATCGGTCTGCCCTCACCTCTCCCGAAGCGATGAAGGTTGTGACGTAACGCATCGCTCTAGCCCCGCTATCGATGGTGACACCACACGGCAGCCGAGGACCGTCTGCCTAACGTCTACCCTCTCCGAGACCGCAACGACCACTGCTTGCTCGTATATCGACATCTGTTATCGCATTCAGTTGGGAGGTAATCTTGGCGCATGTAGTTGAGAAGTGGGGTTGGCTATGACGTCTTGACGGGTCCTATCAGAGTGTATTTAAGAAGAGTACGAGTGTTGGCTATGTCAGTTTACATCAAGTGAGTTAGTGAGAACTATTATATAAAATGTATTCCTGTGACTGTGGTAAATCTTTCACTCGTAGTGATAATCTTCGTCGGCATCAGCTCCAGAGTTGTCAAGGAGGGCCTGCAGTGAAACGGGTGAGAGTGGATAATGCAACACCTATGTATACGTGCAATTGTTGTAATGTGACAATTCCTATGACCCAAGTGAATTCTCACCGAAGAACCATGAGTCATAAAAATAATGCATGTGTTCAATTGTCTGACGGTGTTCAAATTATAACGAATGCATTCAATTGCCACATTGCTACATACAGGGTGGAGAGTTCGATTGTAACCAGTGACTACATGTCATTTTTCAATGAGATTAGGCAGAAGGTCATTGAATTACTGGAATCAGCCATCAGGATCCATAAAAGCATCAAGGTGAATATGGAAGTTTTTGGGAATTATATTCTTCAGACTGATGATTCGAGGGACACGAAGTCATTTAATTCCCAAAATAAAATAGTGGACCAATCTTCAGATTTGAATGCTGTTTTTGATGGATTCCGTGATGTAATTGTGGCTCAAACGACTGAGTTCCAGGAACGTGACTCAGGTATTTATTTTTTAAAAATTTCAATAAGATTGAATAGTAATATTTTTTTTTATAATTCAGGTCCACTGGAAGGACGTTCATATGTGAAGCTGCCTCAATGTATTCAATGGAAGAAAGCTGTTGTGAATGTTCGTAATGAAGATCAATATTGTTTTGCTTGGGCTATAACATCAGCATTATATCCTGCAGATAGTCGAGTGTCCGAACTTACGTCATATCCACATTTTTCCACTGTTTTAGATGTCACAGGTATGGATTTTCCGGTTAAAGTTAATAATAAGAGTATTGAAAGATTCGAAGATAGGAATGATATTTCAATTAATGTTTACGGTTTAGAGAGTACATTTGAGAAGGGTAAAATGAAGTATGAAGTGATTGGTCCATTGCGATACTCACAGAGAAGACTCTGGAGACATGTCAATTTGTTGTTTGTAACTGATGACTCCGGTAATGGTCACTATTGTTGGATCAAAGATCTTTCAAGATTAGTTTCTAATCAACTATCAGCTCATAGACAGAAAAAATATTTTTGTGACGGATGTTTGTTATATTTTTCTGATGAGAGATTGCTTTTACGTCATAATATGTATGATTGTAATTACATTAGTACCACAACACCAACTACTAATTTAAAGATCAATAAATATGGTAGAATGGTTGCGGAAAATAAACTAATGTTTGAAAACTTTGAGAGACAAATGAGGGTGCCATTTGTAGTGTATGCTGATTTTGAATCAGTGCTCAAACCGATTCATGTGAATGAGCCAAATCCTGAAAGTTCATACACGATTAAAACATTCAAACATGCCCCATATTCATTTGCTTATTTGATAAAGTGTTCATATAATGATGATTTGTCAAAAGTTGTCACATATAGGGGTGTAGATGCAGCTCAGAAATTTGTGAGTAGCATTGAAGATAATTTGAAAGAGATACATGAAAATCATCTCAGAAACCCTAAACCAATGGATACACAAACTGTCGAAGAAGAAGAACAGTTTGCTGCAGCCAGAACTTGTGGTATATGTAATAAAGCATTTACTGATGGTGAAGTCAAAGTAAGAGATCATTGTCATGTCACAGGAAAGAAAAGATCACATGCCGCTCACTCGAAATGTAATTTAAATTTCAAAATACCAAACTTCATACCTATCATTTTTCATAATTTAAGTGGTTATGATTGTCATTTATTCATAAAAGAATTGTATAGGAATAAAGAGAAAGTTGATGTTATCCCGCAAACTAAAGAGAAATATATATATCTTTCACGAAGCATCTCTTTACACACAGCTAACCGATAAAGATGGTGTGGTTAGGAAGAATTATCTCAAAATGAGATTTATCGATAGTTATAAACTAATTCTAGACTAATTCGTTGGAGAAGTTGGGTGCAAACTTGACCTCCGATCAATGTTTGGAGATGCACAAACATTTCCCACAAATTGAGAAATTCAATTTGATGAGACAGAAAGTGTATTTCCATATAGTTTTGTAGATGACATCGACAAATTGAATTATCCATTACTTCCGACAAAAAATCAGTTTTATGACACACTCAATTGTGAACATATATCGGAAACTGATTATGATAGGGCTAGAAATGTTTGGAATTTATTCGAGTGTCAGAATTTGGGGGAATACTCTGATTTGTATTTGAAGTCGGATGTATTGCTACTATGTGATATTTTTGAAAACTTCCGCACCACAAGTTTAGAGATATATAACTTAGATCCGGCACAATATTACACTGCACCTGGATTATCATGGGATGCCATGTTGAAGTTCACTAATGTTGAATTGGAATTACTAACTGACATTGATATGATTCACTTTTTTTAAAAAGGTATACGAGGTGGAATTAGTCAATGTAGCGAGAGGAACATATAGCAAATAATAGATTTTTACCGAATTATAATCCCAATGAACCTTCCACATTCATTACATATTTAGATGCAACAAATCTATACGGTCACAGTATGTCACAACCTCTACCAACAAGTGAATTTACATGGTTGACACCAAATGAAATTCTTAATCTTGATGTGATGGATGTGAGTACTGATAGTCCGTATGGGTATGTATTTGAAGTGGACATTCATTATCCACAAGAGTTGCATGATAAACATTCTGACCTTTGTTTGAAGGTGATTGACAATGTTTCGTGATGAATTTCACTAGTTCGGACTTCCATTGTCTATTATATAAAATGATTTGAAATCCCTGAAACAAGTAAAAAAGAATAATTAAAAAGAGAATAGTTGAAAATAACAATTATATTAAGCAACAATAAACCTGAAATGAAATGATAGTGAAATAACCTACAAGTAAAAATATAATAATTGAATAAATAAAAATTAAAGGAATGCAAAAAGAAAATAATAAAAAATAAAAAAATAAAAAAGTGTAGAGATTCCAAGTCACGTTAGTTCACGACGTTTCGATTGTTGGTATCTACAATCGTCTTCTGGTGATGACTGGACTGATTCCTCCGAGAGATGACTATTTTATAGGTCGTTGAAATACTTTCACTTCCTCTACTTTCCATTTTCCGCTTCACTGATTCCGTGAGAGATGACCGATTTGGCGGGAGTTGGTCATTTTTCGTTTGATGATGGGTTTCCATATGTTTCGTATATCTACGCTGGCCTGGCTGAATACGTTGTTGGACAACATGTATGCGGCTTCCTTAAATTTTCTCCTGAACCAATGTTCCTCTCTGTGCAAGATCTCAGCTTGGGACCACTCGATGTTGTGTTGATGGGTCCAAACATGGTCTGCTATTCCTGATTTGCTGGTTTCTCCTCGCTGTGTGTGCTTCTTGTGCTCGGCAATGCGAACATTCAATGGCCTCTTAGTTTCACCAATATAGGATTTCCGCACTCACAGGGTATCCGGTAAATGCAATTCTTGGAATCGCAGTCCGCGTTTGGGGGCCTGGTTTTCGTGAGGCTGCTACGGATAGTGTTACCGGATCTGAAACAGGTTCTAATGTTGTACTTGGAACCAATTCTTCTTATCCTCTCCGATAATCCTCTGATGTAGGGAAGTGCAAGCACTGGTTGTGACGGCTTCTCTTCCTTGCGAGGCTCCTGCTTTCTTTTAGCCAAAGTCTTTTCTACCATCGCTTTGGAGTATCCATTCCGCTGAAGATCATTTTTGATGATGTCTAGTTCCTTCTCGAGACCTTCCTTTGTATTACAGAGCCCAAAAGCACGGTCTAATAGAGTCTTGATGATTCCTCTTTTTGTCGATTGATGGTGGTTGGATTCGTGGTTCAGATACTGTCCCGTATGAGTGGGTTTTCGGTATACAGATGTTTCCCACTTAGTGTCGGTCCTCTTCACCAAAACGTCTAAGAAGGACGAATTCTTTACACAAGATGAGGGACTGCCAATGGGATCGCCACTTTCACCAGTCATAGCCAACATATATATGGAGTGGTTTGAAACTCTGGCCATTGAAGAAGCCCACAAGAAACCTCGAGTCTGGTTGAGATATGTTGACGACACCTTCATAATATGGAACCATGGGAATACTGAACTAGACGCCTTTCTGAAACACATCAACAGCGTGAGACCTTCCATCACTTTCACAATGGAGAAGGAAATCCACAATGAATTGCCATTCTTAGACGTTTTGGTGAAGAGGACCGACACTAAGTGGGAAACATCTGTATACCGAAAACCCACTCATACGGGACAGTATCTGAACCACGAATCCAACCACCATCAATCGACAAAAAGAGGAATCATCAAGACTCTATTAGACCGTGCTTTTGGGCTCTGTAATACAAAGGAAGGTCTCGAGAAGGAACTAGACATCATCAAAAATGATCTTCAGCGGAATGGATACTCCAAAGCGATGGTAGAAAAGACTTTGGCTAAAAGACAGCAGGAGCCTCGCAAGGAAGAGAAGCCGTCACAACCAGTGCTTGCACTTCCCTACATCAGAGGATTATCGGAGAGGATAAGAAGAATTGGTTCCAAGTACAACATTAGAACCTGTTTCAGATCCGGTAACACTATCCGTAGCAGCCTCACGAAAACCAGGCCCCCAAACGCGGACTGCGATTCCAAGAATTGCATTTACCGGATACCCTGTGAGTGCGGAAAATCCTATATTGGGAAACTAAGAGGCCATTGAATGTTCGCATTGCCGAGCACAAGAAGCACACACAGCGAGGAGAAACCAGCAAATCAGGAATAGCAGACCATGTTTGGACCCATCAACACAACATCGAGTGGTCCCAAGCTGAGATCTTGCACAGAGAGGAACATTGGTTCAGGAGAAAATTTAAGGAAGCCGCATACATGTTGTCCAACAACGTATTCAGCCAGGCCAGCGTAGATATACGAAACATATGGAAACCCATCATCAAACGAAAAATGACCAACCCCGCCAAATCGGTCATCTCTCACGGAATCAGTGAAGCGGAAAATGGAAAGTAGAGGAAGTGAAAGTATTTCAACGACTATAAAATAGTCATCTCTCGGAGGAATCAGTCCAGTCATCACCAGACGATTGTAGATACCAACAATCGAAACGTCGTGAACTAACGTGACTTAAAATCTCTACACTTTTTTATTTTTTTATTTTTTATTATTTTCTTTTTGCATTCCTTTAATTTTTATTTATTCAATTATTATATTTTTACTTGTAGGTTATTTCACTATCATTTCATTTCAGGTTTATTGTTGCTTAATATAATTGTTATTTTCAACTATTCTCTTTTTAATTATTCTTTTTTACTTGTTTCAGGGATTTCAAATCATTTTATATAATAGACAATGGAAGTCCGAACTAGTGAAATTCTGACCTTCCATTTTTAGTCGAAAAAATAATACCACCCCGTACACAATCGAAAAATTCCCAAATTAATTCCAAATTTGAATGATAAAAGAAAATATATTGTTCATTATAGGAATCTACAGCAAGCTGTCAAAAATGGATTGATTGTAATGAATACACATAGAGTATTGAAATTCAAACAATCATGCTGGATGAAACCCTATATAGATCTTAATACTGAAATGCGTAATAGGTCTAACAACAAATCTGTTAAAGATTTCTATAAACTAATGAATAATGCGGTATATGGAAAGACAATGGAGAATGTAGATAATCGAATTGATGTTACGACTCGTTACACATTGGGAAAATATAAAGAAAAAATATAGGTGCACACTCTCATAGCCAAACCAAATTTCAAAAATTGTTCAATTTTCACTGATAATTTCGTTGCCATTCAATTGGTAGAGTGAAGGTTCATTACGATAAACCATTATATTTGGGATTTTCCATATTAGAATTATCTAAAACAGTCATGTATGACTTTTTCTATGGATGCATCAAACAACACTTTGATGAAAATGTCTCTTTACTTTACACAGATACCGACTCGCTCATTCTTAAAGTAAACACAGAAAATTTTTATGAATTCATAAAACTAACATAAGTAGATTTGATACATCCAATTACAGTATAGTTAATCAATTCAATATTCCAGTAACAAGTTCAGTCTTGGGTAACTTCAAAGATGAATTTCCAAATGATCCAATCATGAGTTTTTATGGTACAGGTGCTAAAGCATATTATGTGAAATCTGTTGATGGTGAATTTAAGAAAGCCAAAGGGGTTAAACGATCGGTAATAAAGAATGAATTGACATGCGAAGATTATCAAAAAATCGTCGAACAAGGTGGTATGATATTCAGAAAGATGAATTCATTTAGAAGCGTGTTGCATGATATGTATACTGAATTGAAAAATAAAGTTGCATTATCATATCACGACGATAAACGATTTATCATTCCGAATACTACCCACACTCTTCCTTGGGGTCATAATGATATTGAATTTTATGAAAACGATCCAAATGAGAACATTCGTTGGATAAGTAATATTATTCAACAATCACAATCTCAGGAGACTCCATTGGATCAATTGATTAATTTATTATCTGCCGAGATCAATGATTGAAATATCATTCAATATCTTCAAAACCGGAAAAATTCAATATTGATATTTATGTAGCCATTTATAATTAATAATATATGACAGAAGTAATGTGATATTAATGTATTATGTATGTATGTATATGTATTACTGTAATGAATATAAAATGATTAAAATTTTATTTTGTATTATTTCTATTTCCCTAATCAATTACTGCAATATATAGTATAATGTAAATGACAGAAATATCAGTTTCAAGAGAATCATCGTAGAGTGCACAATGTCTAAAACAATCGATAAGTTTGGTAGAAAAAGAAAAGTGGGGTGGTAATGTCATTCGAGGTCCTCCCGGGAATGGTTTTAAATTAACAAAAGATGGTCATTATGACATGCAAAGGAAAATATGAAAAATACAAGTGAACCAATTGACAAGAGTGATTGTGTAACTGTATCATATCTTGAGGGGGAAATTAATGGAGCAAAGGAAGTTATACTTCTAGCCTACAAGCTGCAATACAATCCACAATAGGCAATATTGCTCGGGACGCCCGGCAAGCATTTGACGATAAAATTGCAGAGGCTCGGATAACTTTCACTCGTAAATTTGACAAACTTACAAGTGATGTAGACATAAAAATGTCTGACATAACAGCGTCTACAAATAAAAAATTTGATGCTATGTCAAACATAACAGGGACTACAATGAAAAAGTATGATGTACTGGAACAGAGAGTTGAAGTATTGGAGAAAAACCATAAAGAAGTTTTGGAGAGAAACTATAAAGTCAGGCCATCATCATCAGGTGGACTGGGATATCCAGAACTGAACATTAATCCAAATCATAGAATAATACAACCAAAACCAACTGATGATGTATTAATGGAACCAACATGGTGAATATATTCCCTCGTTAGGTTAGGTTAATAGTTACGTTAGGTTAGCTGCATAGTTACGTTAGGTTAGGTGTTAGGTGTATTCATTCCCTCGTTAGGTTAGGTTAATAGTTACGTTAGGTTAGCTGCATACTTTACGTTAGGTTAGGTGTTAGGTTAATACTTACTGTAGGTTAGGATAGAAATCATAAATATGTTAGGTTAGGTGTTAGGTTTGCCAGCCCAGAACTTGTGGATCAACTGTGGCTTGAAGATCATCAAATCGCTCCACCAAATATCATCGTGGTGGTTGATTCTCCCGAACCTGACATCATCATTATAGATGATGTCATTATAGAAAATGGAAACAGTTAATCATTATCTTTGGATATCTTTGGAACATTATTTAATAATGTTGATAAAAATTCGTATCTTAAAGAAATTTTAAGCAATGTATATTCGGATAAGTAACGAAGGGAAACGTTGTATAGGCGATCGCGAAGCGATCGCTTCGCGATCGTGAAGCGATCGCTCAGCAGGCCGCTTCGCGGCCTGGGGCGCTCAACATCCACCACTTGCATCCGGGGCGCGTTTTTTGCGACGCCCGAAGCCCCCGCCCCCCCCCCCCCGACTCCCAACATTTGCGCATGTACACCCCTACCCTCAACGCGCATGTGCGCTCCCACCATTTTCCCACCACTCACGCATCGAAGTCGATACCCTCCGAGAGCACTCCACAACATTCAGTTCGAGAAGTCATCTCATCGAGAGCAGTCCACTCCACAACAAGGCAGTACCTTCCAACGACCAACTTGATATTTGAGTAAGTAAATTAAGAATGTTATTTTTTATATCAACTAACTTTGTTATTATTTCTTCTTTTTCAGAATGACAACCAATACACAGGAGGTGAATAATGCTGTGGCGTCTATTCTGCCGGTGTCCGCTGACCAGGAGGAGGCAGCATCTTCGGGAGCGGTGCCGGGTGACCAGGCAACCACTTCGCGTTCGCGAGTTAGGTGCAGATCTGCTAGCCCTGACTTATTCGAGGAGGAGGAGGAAGTCAGGCCTGTGAAGAAGGTTTGCCAACGACCTGCAGCGAAGGTTGGTCCTATTTCTAAGTACCGAGCTACTTGCAATAGGACTAATCCTTATGCAGGTAGTTGGTCGACCTCTAGTAAGAGGGCCTCCACACCACCACCACCAGCAGCAGCAGCAGTAAAACTCCGAGGATTCTTCTCCGGAGTTGGTGATATTGTCTCCGTTGGTGACGCGACTACCACCGCTGCCAGCGACACCGCGGATCCTGAGGTGTTGGTGCCACAACCTATCGGAGAGGTTAGTGAAAAGTTGAGTGTTTTTCTGCAGAGATGTAAGGAAGCAGAACGAGCTTCCCGATCTAGCGAGGCCGCGTTGGTTACCATGAACCGGCAAATGGCTGAAATGGATAACCGACTTAGGGAACTCCAAAAAGAAATGGCCGAAATACATCGGCCATTTCTGCCATCGGCCTGCATCTCTGCAGGAAAGGTGTAAAGCAGAGACCTCTTCGATAGAGCTGTACAAAAAATTAGTGACAATTATGGACACTTTTTTTGTAGATAAAGTGTAAATATAAGATTAGTTTTAGTTAGTTAGGAATATTTTAATTATGGTAGTTTTAAGTTTTATATTTGTAATTTTTAGGAACCAAAAAAAAATAAAATAAAAAAAAAATGAAATAAAGGGTGTACATTGTTTTGGTTTGGTATACATTGAACAATGCGATGGTTGGAGCATTTTTCTTCACTTCCTCTTATTATTATATTTTTTTTTCATTTCAATTCAAGTTCTTCTAGACAAATACCCCACATCAATTTTTGTGTTCTCTAATCACTTATAAATAATTTCATGTGAAGAAAATTTAAAAAATAAAAAATAGACATGTTTCATAGTGAAATCGACAAGTATATTTCATTTGTATTTTATCCATTCAAGTATCTCTTTCATTGAATATGTCTTATGTCACACTGCAATTTACCCCTACTCAATGTCCCACTCCTCTCCCACTCCCTCTCAAAAGTATAAAGTAGGAATCATCTGATGAAACATTCAGTTGATCAGCTAGCATCGAGATGGAACCTGATTCAACTACTGAGCCCTATAGTGTCCCGGTGCCTCAGATGCCTTACTATGCATCTATACAGGAAGGATTCGTGGACTCCACAACGGCACCTCATGACATTCCCTTCGAATTCATGAATAATGACTATAGGGTGCAGGTTCAGCATGTCACTGGAAGTGATGAAGCTGACCTATCGGACGGGGATTATCCGGATCCCTACCAATGGGATGACGAATGGGGTGACCCACCACCTGGAGACACCACAGATGATGATGACGACGACGACTCTGGCGACGATGCTGATGACGAGCTTGACGTTAGACGTCCTCCACCATCCCCTATCCTCATCGAGGATAGTCCTCCGCCATCCCCAATCCTGATCGATGATGATGTCCTCAATTCCGATGATGACATATAATCATCTACTCGTCCATCCTTTCCTTCCACGGAGTACACACTTTTTGGTTGGTGTACACGAGGCACTGCGAGGCTGGGGCAGTGTCTTCCTCCCTTCCTCTCCCTTCCTCTCCCTCTTATTAGTTTTTTTTTTTCATAATAATCACTAAGAATTTCTCCTAATAATCGCTCAGAGTTTCATTCTTGATGTTTTCGAATCTCAAACACTGTTCTACATTTACACTTCACCCCCTCCGTTTCATTTCTTCCAATATAAATATAGCAACAATCCCAGTTCTATATCATTCTTCCACAATGTCGAGTACAGGACCCATCCAAGTACATGAATAGATTCAACGTCTGATCATTTGAGTACAACCTTCGCTCAATTTCTGCAGCGAATCTATGATCTTCCTGATGATTTCGCAGAACGAGTGGAACAAGGTATTCAGGACGACATAGATGCTGTTGACGATAACAATGCGGATGATGTGATTAGTATATCATCTGATTCAGATGATTATGACGACGACGACATCATGAGTATATAATCTGATTCAGATGACTATGAGGATGATATCATTAGTATATCATCTGATTCAGATGACGATACCATAATTATTGTTTCTGATGATGAGGAGCGTTAGTCCATATCATTGCATGGATTAATAAAAAAATAACAGCCCTTTTCAGGGCTACAATTAAAGACTGAAACAATAAAAAAAAATAGCTCTTTTCAGAGCTACCATTATACTTTCAAACAAACAGATCATACCATTGTTAACATTATGTTAACATTATAATCTCAAACGAAATATATGTATGTGAAAGTATTCATCATTATATGCATACAATGATTGACAAAATGCCAACTTCAACTTTCATTTAAAGTAGTACTCATCATATGCATAGATATTCAATGACTATCAAATTCCAAATTTCGACTTGTCAGTCAAAGTAGTAATTTATTTGTCATATAATGTATAGATATTCAAAGACTAACAAATTTCCAACTTAGACTTTTATTAGTCAAAGTATACATTTGTCATATAATCTATGAATACTAATACAACTAAACTACTGTTTGTGTGAATAATGTAGCCCTGAAAAGGGCTGTTGTTTTTTTTTTTGGACCTAGGTCCACGGTTATTGTGCCACAGGTTGGACATTATTACATATAATACATGTAGATACTCGGGTGAAGTTTGTTAGTGGCCTCTCGCAAGCTTCACACCAATTCTGTCCATTTCCATAATTGAGACAGTGTTGTGGTGTTGACATGGGCATACCACCCTCCATTATTGTTTCTATGCGAATAAAACCGAAAGCAGCACCAACATAGTTTTTTGTTCTCTCCATCTATTGTGCTGAAAATACGTATGCATCCATTGCACAATACAAATCCAAGGGATCTTCCAGTGTCTCACTGACATTGAGCGTTCGCATACCGATCATCAAAGCACCATCGCCTTCAGTTGTGTCAGCTTCTATCCCTTCATCATCTCCTTCTTCATCCATGACCCTCTCAAACTCCATCACGTCATCATCTTCGTCGCTTTGGTTGGCCTCGTTTCAACTTCGTCTATCTCATCTTCATCGACTCCAACATCTTCTGCTTCAACTATCACTTCCTCTAGCGGAACATTGACATCCTCATCATCAGATTCGTCCTATCAATTGTTTCATACACAGCAGATATTCTATTTAATGCAGCATTTATTTTTGCGCAGAATTCATCTTGTTGTTGTTTGCTCACAGTTGTAGAGAGTGAATGAATGAACTCTAGGTTTGCAAGTCGACTTATATAGGAGGTGATGCGACTCCCACATTGACTCGTTTAGAGTGGAATAGTAGGAGAAGTTATCCCACTCTACTTTCACACGATGTTGATTTGTATAAATAGAGATCGTAGGTAGAGAGAGCATTCAGAGTTTCTGTAAGTCATCTCTTAATAATTCTAATCGAATTAGTAAAATGCCGTTTCCAAAAGAGTGGAATGAAAAACCAAAAGTGTGTGTCTACCCAATGAATGATTGCAGGGGCTATTGTGTGCTACTTTTGTCAAATAAGTAGACCTAAGGATTCAATCAATCCATGTACTGGTATGTGTAGTGATTACGTGTTACGGATTCAACTATCGCCTCCTTCATCCACCGAAGCGAACAAAATCGGATTATCGTCAACAACAGTTACAGTGTCTGAAGTGTTCCGAACCTATAATATTTAACAATATAGGTATCTGTAGAAATATTTGTGGTACCTGTGCTGCCGTTCCAACTCCACTGCAACGTTGTTTGCGTTGTGATACATATTCCATGAATTGTTGGAATCATGTATGCAATGCATGTAGAAGTACTTGGGATCTGTGTGAGAAGTTGGTCAAACTACCCCAATAGGAGAATCCATTTTTTTCAATGTTGGTGTTTGATGCACGAGCAACAACTATTGAGGAATAGAGTCAAAGAACGTTCCAGATCCACAGAGACATATTAACATTTTTCATTTTATATTTTTATTATCGTTATTGACCTCTATTATTAATAAATATATATATATATATATATATATAATATATATATATATATATATATATATATATATATTTTGAATTTATTTGTATTATTTTGTAACATTTAAAAATACATGCATGCAACACCAAAGTTTTCCTCTTAAATGACAAAGATTGTTACAATGCGTGAATAGTTTAGTGAGAGAGCGCATGTGCAGTTGATGAAAGAGCGCATGCGCTAGTTTACTTTCTTCTATAAATGGTGAGGTCTCAGTAACATCATCACCTTTCCTATCCACATTCTATTGCTATCATCATTCCTCAGACCTAAATAATCATGAGCTCTATGCCGCTATTGATTGCTGAAGATGGTTCACCACTTGTTGATATCGATCAGACTGATTTTGAAATATTCCAGTATTACATTTATCGAGTCAAGATTCGATAAATGATTTTGATATTAACGACTTCGTTAACTTTGCAGATGTGCCAGAACCAAATGAGCAAATTATTATTGAAAATCCGATCGTTTCGCAATTATCATCACTCAAACACTCTTCATCTACCCTTCCTCTTGGTGTTTTGATAAGAAATCTAGAACAATCAAGAGGAAGGTTACTAAGGCATCTTCATCGATTGTCACTGACTTTAAAGAAAAGAAAGAATCCAAAAGTGTTGTGCGACAGAAAAAACCCGCAACGAAAAGTGACAGATCGAAGAGGAAGCCAAAAGGTACTCCTAAAGAAAAATGAAGAGTGATTTGAAAGCTGAACCGCTATCTTCTTTCAGTCCCCTCCATCGGTTTGGGGAAATGAAAAGGAAAGCAAAATGCCGTCTTGTAAAGGCACAGATCACTATTGCTGAACTTGAAAAGAGTGAGCGAGCTATTAATGCTAATAATGAAACTCTTGAAGCATTAGATGCCAAGATTGCATTAGCGAAGGTTGAATTGGCTAGAATGTCTAAAGATGCTGATGAACTCCGTTCAAAAATTGGAAAAGATAAGCAATTTCATCAACGTTCGAGAATGCAAGTTCAGGCTGAGCTTGAGGAGTCGACTAAGCTTTATGAGACAGCATTATCAGTGAGAGATAATTGGCAAAAAGAGTTGGATACTGCATTTCAAAGTGACGGCGATTATTTTGGGAATGATAATGTGTTTTCAATATCGTGAGTTGAAAAATATAAGCGGGAATGGAGTATACAATTAATTTGGTTTGGTATACACAGAACATTGCGAATGGCTGGGGCAATGTTTACCGCTGCAATATTTTTCAGTTCACATACTTATAATTGAAATGAAAACAATAATGAACTTTAATATTACTTTATCATAAAAGTCACTATTATATACATTTAAACATATTTGATTCATCAATCCAAGATTTTGTTCGCTAGGAAGGCCTAACCACTTTACATATACTTTATTTTTTCTTCTCTTCAACACCTTCTCAATCAGATATACGTCAGGATTCTCGGTTCGTAATAACTCTTCTTCGTAAAAACATCCTCTAATCGGCTGTTCATTCATATCTTCAAGATTATAAGTCGTTGGATGGTTTTATTAATTTTTAACAATCTTGAATAGCTCCGTGGTAAAATTCGCAGTGTAAGACTTTTCAAAAATATTTTTGTATTTACTTATTCGTACAATATCATTCAATTGGAATTTGGGTTTACTTTGTCTTCCTCCATCCATTGAAACCTTGAATTTCAATTTTGTTGTTGAATCAACATTGATGGGTGCCATACCTATTGTACGATGAACTTTATTATTATATCTACTAGTTATAATTGGAAGAATATCAAGCCATTTGTGGTGACCTCTCATCGAAAATTCCTTGTAGAGCCATGCCTTTATTGTACGAATCACTCTTTCTGCTATAGCTGCATCTTTTGTGCTAATGTTGAATAATGATTGATATTAATTCTCGCATGAGAGATGAGAAGCTTTATTGAAAAATTCTTTCCCTGATCGCTTTGTATGTGTTTGGGGGAGTATTTGGCTTCTTCAGTACATGTTTCATTGCATTAGTTACTGTACTACCTGTTTTATCTTTAACTGCTACAGTCCACAGATATTTGGAGTAACAATCTATCACTACAAGTATATATCGGTATCCTTCATTACTTTTTGCATAAGGTTGCAATTCAGCTAAATCTATTTGCCATAGATCTGCAAAACCTTTGTTGGTTTTTATTCTTCTACGAAAAGTCTTGCAGGTTTATGTAATCATTAACAACTTGTCGTTTGACATCACTTATTTCATTAGTCATTCTATTTCAATATGATTAAAGAGAAAAGGTGATAATGTTACTGCATTGAATGATGATGTGGACAGTGATCATTACATGTGAATATGTTAATATATTATACCTTCTTCACGTAATTCTTCAATTATTGAAATTATTTCATTATCATGTCCGTTATGTCCAGCTGACTTTGAAGCTACCAATAGTCGTAGGCGAGCAACTAACTCTTTCGGTGATTCCAGTACACATAATTCACAGGTTTAGAATATATATTTTCTCCATTTTCACTCGTTTGAGTGCTCCACCAATTTTACTTCTACTTCTTATTGGATATTGTCGTGAGTCTAATAGAGGTTTGATAACTTCACGAAATTTTTAGAATTTGTATTTTTAAAACCATTCTTCAGATGATATTGTTTATATGGAGCATTCGTTATTTTCAATATTTTGGAATAACTTGACGATTTCTTATATTATCAACAACTTGTGGATTCTTCAAAAAGATCAATCATACAATCTGGACTACCTGCGCATTCATATTTTTTCACTTTATTAGCATCCCAAAATGAAATGTTTCCATCTTTGAAATGCACCACTAGACTTCCATTTTCAGCTTTTGTGTAATAGTTCCATACGTACGCCAAATGTTCCATCATATGCTGGATTTCTAGATTTTTACATTATTCAAATGTTTCATCAAAACATCTTCACCAC